>NC_054708.1:85751273-86052107 GCF_016097555.1 Gigantopelta aegis | reverse complement strand
CCCACTGTTATCTACATAGTTGCATGTACGGTTGAGGGTAATACAAAGACAAAAATGAGTCCACACTACACCAGTTACAAGATGGGTAGGGTGGTGGCACGTGTCTTTAACGGGCTTAGTGTTCATGAAATTAACTCAGATACTCCGCCAACAGGGAAAGGTAAACCAGATGTATTCCCAGCAGATAGGGTGGTTGGACGACAGCCTGTACCTGTCTGGTCTGCCTACAATTCGCATGGATGTTCCAACTGTAGTAGGCCAGGCCTTTGGGCTTCTCATCATCAACGCTGCAGCCCATGAACGGACCAATTTGATTACAGCACTGGATCAACTGTCAAGAGTGAACTGTCTTGTAACTGGACCAGATACCAAACTGGTAGTAACCATGGATATGAACCTGTAAAAGAGGGCACTAAAGGCTCTGAACTGACATGCTTCTCTGCAGAGACCGAACAATTGGCTACACTGTCCAGCAGTGCTACAACACATCAACAGCAGGACTGTCTCTCCCAGGCCAAAGTTAGTCATCAGAAACGAGTTATTGGACAACTGAAGACGGTTCTAGCACAATGTAGTGTCTTTAAGGGAGTCTGATGCTCATGCTATGACAGACTGCATGTTCAATGTCCTGTCAACGGAGAGTCTAATTAGGTAAAAATTGTTAAAAATGTGAAAGATGCGTGAAATGTTGTATACTGGTACAATTTGTATTACTCTTTGATATAAAAGCAGAATACACCCGATATAAGGTCTCACTACACAGATCACTTCCGGGTGAGAGTTCATTCATCACAGTCTACTATAGTTCCTAATTCTGACATAAGTTATGGTTCATGTATTCACTTCTAGAAAATGGTGAAGAATTAAAACAATATGTATGTGTAATGGTAAGCTTTCTGGCTGTATTTTGCCCATGCTATTTTGTAATATTGTGCATTGACCTTTTGGGACATGAGTGTATAGCGTAAGAGACAGCTGGAGTGAACAGGTTAATGAACCACCTGTTCAGACCGGTATTACAGCCAGATGCGGTCATATAGCAAAAAACTGAGACGGAAATGTTCTAAATTTTGGAGTGGAAATAAATGCTTATATAATGTATGTTCGCAATGGTGTATGTTGTTAGTGCCAACGAGAACCCGTTCTATTGGCAATCTTCATTTGAAGTTGGGCAATTTAACATGGGTTTCAATGGCAGATGGCATCTGTGTAGTGAGACCTAACCACACTTGTGGCTGCCATCTTGATTTTCAAAATGGCCACCATCGAAAAACAAATTTGCCAATATCTTGGCTCACAGGACACATAAATATTTCATTTAAGTTACTAGTGTTCACACCCAAGGAACTCCACAGAAATGACTTAAATACCCTAATTTAATTTTTGTATGTCAAAATTAAACATGACCTTTATCAAAAAAGAAAATATATGGAAAATCACATATTCGTTTCGTGGCTATTCAAAAGATCTGGTCTAGGAATGAGAACCATGTCTTTTGTAATGCTAATTTGTCCTGGCAGCAAAACCAAACACCATAGTGAGTTGTTGAAGTATTCTTTGTATTAAAGTGTTCGCTCAATCACCAGGCTGTATGTCTGTCTGTCTTTAAGACAGACATAATAAACAAAGTAAATGTGTAAGCAAAATCTTGTGTCATAACATATTTAAAAAACAATCAATTTAATATGTTAAAAATTAAGCAGTGGTAAAATGATTAAACCATAAGCACATTCACTGATCACCAGATGGTTGTTACAAAAAAAGTAAGACATATTTTAAAAAACGTCTGATGATCAATAAAAACATTTATGGTTTAATAATTTTGTTATCTCGTTGGTTTGTTCTTTTTCTGAGAGAGAGAGAGAGAGAGAGAGAGAGAGAGAGAGAGAGAGAGAGAGAGAGAGAGAGAGGTGGCGGAAGGGGGAGATGCGTGCCAGGATGTATATTGTTATATATTAGTATATTAGGTCACGATACTAGTATAAGACAAGCGTCCTTCGAACTTGATTGGAACTCTGTTACTGAGGACTTCTAATTATTCAATGACAATATATGCAGTGACTCCTACTGTATAACACCTGTGTGCCTGAATTTTTTTTGGATATAGCCACGTTAAGCTTCGATTATGTTAAATTTATCTACTGCACTGTGTGTGCTGTTGACTATTTACGTAGTGAATTTTCAATCTCATTGTCTCATTGTTGACTTACCTAGGTGTACTTGTGTCTTCTGCTTTCTGACCACCCATTGGCGTAACTGTAGAAGGTTCAACGCTAGCAGTACTCGTGTGTGTGTGTGTGTGTGTGTGTGTAAGTGTTTGTGTGTGTGTGTGTACGTGTTCACTATTTAGGTAGCGAATTGTCAGTTGTGTTGTCTTCTTGTTTTTTTGACTTACCTAGGTATACTTGTGTCTTCTGCTTTTTGACCACCCATTGAGGTAACTTTAGAAGGTTCAACACTAGCATTACTCGTGCGGCAAATTGAAGACCTGCCAACAAATATAAACATACAATATGTCACGATCATTCCATGTGTGTAGGTGTGTGTGTGTGTGTGTGCGTATATGTGTGTGTCTGAGTGTGTCAGTGTGTGTACGTGTGTGTGTGTGTGTGTGTGTGTGTGTGTGTGTGTGTGTGTGTGTGTGCTGATAACTATTTACGTAGTGAATTTTCTTGTGTCTTCTGCTTTTTGACCACCCATTGAGGTATCTTTAGAAGGTTCAACACTAGCATTACTTGTGCGGCAAATTGAAGACCTGCCAACAAATATAAACATACAATATGTCACGATCATTCCATGTGTGTGTAGGTGTGTGTGTGCGTGTGTGCGTATATGTGTGTGTCTGAGTGTGTACGTGTGTGTGTGTGTGTGTGTGTGTGTGTGTGTGTGTGTGTGTGTGTGCTGATAACTATTTACGTAGTGAATTTTCAATCTCAGTGTCTTCTTGACGTACCTAGGTGTAGTTGTGTCTCCTGCTTTCTGATCACCCATTGGCATAACTGTAGAAGGTTCAACACTAGCATTACTTATGCGACCATCTGAAGACCTGCCAAAATAAATAAACATATTTGTCTCGCTCAGTCCACGATTCTCTCTCTCTCTCTCTCTCTCTCTCTCTCTCTCTCTCTCTCTCTCTCTCTCTCTCTCTCTCTCTCTCTCTCTCTCTCTCTGTGTGTGTGTGTGTGTGTGTGTGTACGTGTGTGTGTCATTGTGTGTGTGTGCGGGTCTGTTTTCTGTGTGTGTATGTAGTCTTGTATGAAGGTGTGTGTTTGTATCTGTGTGGGTTTGTGCGAAGGATCTGTGTGTGTGTGTGTGTGTGTGTGCGTGTGTGTGTGTGTGTGCACGCGCGCACGCGCGTTCGTGTGTGTGTGTGTGTGTGTGTGTACCTGTGTGTCTGTGCTGTTAATTATTTAGGTAGTGAATTTTCAATCGCATTGTTTTGTTGTCTTGTTGACTTACCTAGGTGTAGTTGTATCTTCTGCTTTCTGACCACCCATTGGCGTAACTGTTGTAGGGTCAACACTAGCATTACTTGTACGGTGAATTGAAGACCTGCTAAAAATATAAACATACAATATGTCACGATCACTCCATGCATGTGTGTGTGTGTGTGTGTGTGTGTGTGTGTGTGTGTGTGTGTGTCTGTATGTGTGCGTGTGTATGTGAGTGTGTGCGTGCCTGTTTGTTAACTATTTAGGTGGTGAATTTTCAATCGCATTATCTTGTTGTCTTGTTGACTTACCTGCGTGTGCTTGTGTCCTCTGCTTTCTGACCAACCTTTGGCGTAACTGTAGAAGGTTCAACACTAACACTATTTGTGCAGCAAATTGAAAACCTCCTAAAATATAAACATACATTCTGTCACGATCAATCGATGTATGTGTGTGCGTGTCTGTTTATGTGTGTGTGTGTGTGTGTCTGTGTGTGCGTGTGTGTGTGTGTGTGTGTGTATGTTTGCGAGTGTGTTCATGTGTGTGTGTGTGTGTGTGTGTGTGTGTGTGTGTGTGTGTGTGTGTGTGTGCTGTTCACTATTTAGGTAGTGAATTTTCAACTCATTGTCTCGTTGACTTACCTAGGTGTACGTGTGTCTTCTGCTTTCCGACCACCCATTGGCGTAACTGTAGAAGGTTCAACACTAGCATTACCTGTATGGCGAATTGAAGACCTCCTAAAAATATAAACATACAATCTGCCACGATCAGTCCATGTGTGTGTGTGTACGTGTGTCTGTGTGTATATTTGAGTGTGTGTGTGTGTGTGTGTGTGTGTGTGTGTGTGTGTGTGTGTGTGTGTGTGCGTGCGTGTGTGTGTGTGTGTTGTTAACTATTTAGGTAGTGAATGTTTAATCTCATTGTCTTGTTGTCTTCTGCTTTCTGACCACCCATTGGCGTAAATGTAGAAGGTTCAACACTAGCATTACTTGTGCGGCGAATTGAAGACTTGTCAACAAATATAAACATACAATCTGTCATGATTGTGGTATAGTTTTGCGTTTTGACAGTTTCATGCGAGCACGTGTGCCATTACTTTGGGCCTACGTATTAAGTAAGTAACGAGGAGTGACCATGAAGGCTTTTACCACATAAAACAATAGTTAAAATAAACAAGACAACAAGATGTCGCTTCAAAGACTGGTTGTTATTGCATTGAAAGCAACATAATTTTATACATGAAATATTATGTTGATATTAACCAGTTATGAACGAAGAATACTATTAACACTAAACTATGAAAAATATGAAACATGTAGTTAACCAGTGAATCAATGAACAGTTATTGTCCGAACCAAATTGTTAACAACTACAAAAAATTACTCTCCTACCTTTAATTGCCGTTAGATTTCCTCCAAAGTTTGTCCAGACACAAATCGCAAAAAAACCCACTACAAATATATAGATTTCACACACGAGACTGCAACGATGTCGCCGATATTGTCTTTGCTGAGATTGCATAGGGAAAAATACATGCAGTTTTCTGCCGTCTGCCATGTTGCTTGTTTATGGAATACTCTTCAAGAGGGGTGAAAGCCTCCAAAGTATGTGACACAATTAATATGAAATCGATGATCTCTAGTGGTATCATTAAAATAATAATAATGATAATAATAATAATAATAATAATTTAAGAAAATAATAATATGACGTCATCGCGTTTGCTTTTATATCATAACATGTTATGATGTTGTTAGATTAAGTCCTATCCTTTCACCCCTCTTGAAGAATATTCCATAAAAAGTCAAAATGGCAGCTGATACAAAATTACATGCTTTTTTCCCTATGCGTTCTCAGCGAAGTCGATATAGATGACATGGTTAGCATCTGGTATGTGGAATGTCTGTCATTGTAATGGTTTTTTCAAGATTTGTATTTGGACAAACTTTGAAGGAAATCTAACGGCAATTAAAGGTAGGAGAGTAACTTTTCGTAGTTGTTAACAATTTGGTTCGGACTTTAGTTAAGAGTTAGGCCCTATCTATCCTAGATTTAATAAATAAAGACGTGCAATTATTGCGTTTGATCCCAAAACCTTACTTTAAAGTAAATTTAATTGAATAACTTATTAATTTGGAAGAACCACAAGGAAGCTAAGGCAATCGCTCATTTACCTCTCAGTGCTGTTCACAATCCGATCAGCTGACAGCTGTCAAAATTTGGATCCAATTGACGTAACAGTTCTATTTATACCCCAGCATTGACGTCACTGGTCTTCTTCTTCTTTTTTTTTCTTTTTTTTTTTGTTAATCTATACTATAGTATGACGTCAACTATAATCTCAAGAAAAACATAATTGGGTTTTACAATAAACAACGGTTACACAAATCAACGGATATTTGAGCATGTATTCCTAATATCAATGTTATTTATTATTCATAACTACAATTAAAACAATAATATCGTTTTCGCAGGTTCAGCGATAACACCACGATTCCGGTCTATCAACCAACAGTGCTTTACAGCAAACCGATGGTAGTTTACCTATTACATTTTCGCTCGCAAAGCTGACGACATTAGAGAGACATACTTAAGTTTGTTTATGAAATAAATATTAATATTCACTTAAGTATTTACTAAACAATAATCACATATAATCTCATCACGGGCATTGGTCCATCGATCTACCCGTGAATTAGGCTACTTCAAATCATGGAAGAAATAAAAAAAGGTATACTATATAGTACCACGATATCGCGGTACTTAACTATTTGGAAGAAATAAAGAAATGTACTGGCATATATGAAGGTAAATATACTTGGGTTGCAATTTTTGCTATATCTGCAATCACGTCCATGACATTGTTTTGACAAATAAATGCAGTTCTAAAATTAAAACAGTTGATGGAAATACACCATAGCACTGGCTTCCATTCAAGGGAGGTTACCACGATATCGGGGTAAATCGCCAACGTTACAATACGGTGGACCGCACGGGTCAAAAATGGCTCTTTTTGTACACACATTTGTAGTAATATCTAGTAAACAAACTTCAAGACAAGAAGGAAGAAAAGTCAACTTAAAACGATTCGTTTTTCAATTGTAGTAAAATATTTACATTTTCCAAAGGAAAAGTCGGTAATAATAATTATTATTATTCTGCAAGACAGTGTGGGCATTTTTAAAATAGTTCATCATAGTAGTAAGATAAAGCATTTATATAATCAATATTTATCGAGTGAAACCAAGAATAGAACACATTAAATGTTATGTTTTGTTTAAATTGCCAATAAATATAGGCATGGCCCTTAAATGTTTCCATACTTTTCTAGAGGTCGCGCGTTCTAAATATAGTAACACTGTAACCGTGATATCGTGGAACCCGCGATATCGTGAGCACGGAGTATAAACGTCAAGTTTAAACAGCTGACCAAGGTGAAACATTGGAATTTAATTTTAAAGTAGCATGCAATTTTATAACAATGATCAGTCCATGTATGTGTGCGTATGTGTGTGTGTGTGTGTGTGTGTGTGTGTGTGTGTGTGTGTGTGTGTGTGACTGTGTCTATGTATGTGATTGCGAGTGTGTGTATGTATGTGTATGTGAGTGCGAGTGCGAGTGTGTGTGTGTGTGTGTGTGCGTGTGTGTAGGTGTGAGTATGTGTTTGTGTTTGTGTGCGTGTGTGTGTGTGTGTGTGTGCGTGTGTCTGTCTTTCTTTCTGAGAGAGAAAGACAGACACACGCACACACACACACACGCACACAAACACATACTCACACCTACACACACACACACACTCGCACTCACATACACACACACTCGCAATCACATACAGAGAGAGAGATAGAAAGAGAAAAAAAAGAAGAAGAAAGAAGAAGAAGAGCCCCTCGATATGAGGAGAAGAAAAAGCAAAGAGTACGCATCTATCTTTAATTATAATACAGTTCCTTATCGTTCGACAAAAAGCAAAGAGTACGCATCTATCTTTAATTATAATACAGTTCCTTATCGTTCGACAAAAAGCAAAGAGTACGCATCTATCTTTAATTATAATACAGTTCCTTATCGTTCGACAAAAAGCAAAGAGTACGCATCTATCTTTAATTATAATACAGTTCCTTATCATTCGACAAAAAGCAAAGAGTACGCATCTATCTTTAATTATAATACAGTTCCTTATCGTTCGACAAAAAGCAAAGAGTACGCATCCATCTTTAATTATAATACAGTTCCTTATCGTTCGACAAAAAGCAAAGAGTACGCATCCATCTTTAATTATAATACAGTTCCTTATCGTTCGACAAAAAGCAAAGAGTACGCATCCATCTTTAATTATAATACAGTTCCTTATCGTTCGACAAAAGCAAAGAGTACGCATCCATCTTTAATTATAATACAGTTCCTTATCGTTCGACAAAAAGCAAAGAGTACGCATCCATCTTTAATTATAATACAGTTCCTTATCGTTCGACAAAAAGCAAAGAGTACGCATCCATCTTTAATTATAATACAGTTCCTTATCGTTCGACAAAAAGCAAAGAGTACGCATCTATCTTTAATTATAATACAGTTCCTTATCGTTCGACAAAAAGCAAAGAGTACGCATCCATCTTTAATTATAATACAGTTCCTTATCGTTCGACAAAAAGCAAAGAGTACGCATCTATCTTTAATATAATACAGTTCCTTATCGTTCGACAAAAAGCATAATCTGAATCAGACTTTAATTTATATACAGATCCTTATATATCGACAAAAAGCCGTGTATGTACGCCTCCATCTTTAATTATAATACAGTTCCTTATCGTTCGACAAAAAGCAAAGAGTACGCATCCATCTTTAATTATAATACAGTTCCTTATCGTTCGACAAAAAGCAAAGAGTACGCATCTATCTTTAATTATAATACAGTTGCATTATCGTTCGACAAAAAGCAAAGAGTACGGGAGTATCTTTAATTATAATACAGTTCCTTATCGTTCGACAAAAAGCAAAGAGTACGCATCCATCTTTAATACTAATACAGTTCCTTATCGTTCGACAAAAAGCAAAGAGTACGCATAATCTTTAATTATAATACAGTTCCTTATCGTTCGACAAAAAGCAAAGAGTACGCATCTATCTTTAATTATAATACAGTTCCTTATCGTTCGACAAAGAGCAAAGAGTACGCATACATCTTTAATTATAATACAGTTGAACTTATACTTTTTCACTGATTGCAATTTTGAGGCTGCTTACGTATCTTTAATTTAATTTTACAGCAAATAAATATAAAGCAAAGAGTACGCATCTATCTTTAGTTATAATTCAGTTGCTTATCGTTCGACAAAAAGCAAAGAGTACGCATCTATCTTTAATTTAATACAGTTCCTTATCGCTCGACAAAAAGCAAAGGGTACGCCTCTATCTTTATTATAATACAGTTCCTTAACGTTCGACAAAAAGCAAAGAGTACGCATCTATCTTTAATTATAATACAGTTCCTTATCGTTCGACAAAAAGCAAATTAGTATTACATTATCTTTAATACTAATACAGTTACTTATCGTTCGACAAAAAGCTAAGAGTACGCATACTATCTTTAATTATAATACAGTTCCTTATCGTTCGACAAAAAGCAAAGAGTACGCATCCGGTGTTATAATCTGGTTCCTTATCGTTCGACAAAAAGCAAAGAGTACGTGCATGCATCACCGACGGCATACTGAACTTGTCCTTCACAAAAAAACTGGATTCATCTATCTTTAATAATAATACAGCCAACCTTTCGTTCGACAAAAAGCAACAGTACGCATCCATTTTTACGCTATATATAAAACCGAAATATCGTTCGCGAAAAAGTCAAAAGAGTTTGCACACGCGCCTAATTATAATACAATTCCTTATCGTTCGACAAAATGGTGAGAGTACGCATCCGACTTTTTATTAATACATTTCAGCGTATTCGTTCGTTAAAAGCAAAGAGTACGCATCCATCTTTATTTATAATACAGTTCCTTATCGTTCGACAAAAGCTATAGAGTACGCATTTATATTTAATTAAAATACAGTATCCTTATCGTATCGACAAGCCTCAAGAGTACGCATCCATCTTTCCGAATTATAATACAGTTCCTTATCGTTCGACAAAAAGCAAAGAGTACGCATTCCATCTTTAATTATAATACAGTTCCTTATCGTTCGACAAAAAGCAAAGAGTTTGGTATTCCCAATCCATGTAATTTAATTATAATACAGTTCCTTTCGTTCGACAAAAAGCAAAGAGTACGTGATGATACCCCTTTAATTATAATACAGTTCCTTATCGTTCGACAAAATGCAAAGAGTACGCATCTAATCTTTAATTATAATACAGTTCCTTACCGTTCTGACAAAAAGCAAAGAGTAACCATCCATCGACCTTATAAGACAGTTCCTTAGCGTTCGACAAAAAGCAAAGAGTACGCATCTATCTTTAATTATAATACAGTTCCTTATCGTTCGACAAAAAGCAAAGAGTACGCATCTATCTTTAATTATAATACAGTTCCTTATCGTTCGACAAAAAGCAAAGAGTACGCATCTATCTTTAATTATAATACAGTTCCTTATCGTTCGACAAAAAGCAAAGAGTACGCATCTATCTTTAATTATAATACAGTTCCTTATCGTTCGACAAAAAGCAAAGAGTACGCATCTATCTTTAATTATAATACAGTTCCTTATCGTTCGACAAAAAGCAAAGAAACACTCTCTTGTTTCCCACTACTGCCTTTTAAAAAGAATTCCTGTAAATAAGGAGAGGGGGAACAGCAGCTATTTGTAAAGTAAAAAAATCTAACAATTATAAGAGAAAATATATAAAAACAACACATAAACAAAGTTTCTTTAAAACGTATTTTACCTATTGTAATTCGGTTTTTGATTGTTTATTAACAGGAACAGTACGAAGACAGCGGTAAAGAGGATGCCGCTCTAATAAAATTAATGAAGATGGGTGGCGATCAGTTGTAAGTATTATTAATGACATATTTTTTTCTAACTAAAAAATCCTTTAAATAATAATAATAATAATAATAATAATAAGGGAATAATAAATAGGAAACGCCCTTTGTTTTAGAGCGCATATGTCATTCCATTATTATTTAGGAATGGGAATCCAACATTTTATTTTTATTTTTCAAAGCGAAAAGGATGGTCCAGCCTAGACAACTTCGGTTACATCCAATCAAGACGGTTTGCAGAAGGCAAGAGAAAGTGTATGAAGATCAAGGATGACATTCAACAAATTGAACAACACCTTGATAATTTAAAAAATAATTTACCTTATTAAAACAATAATAATTAAAAAAAAAAAAAAAAAAAAAAATAATAATAAATTGAATACGGAATCTTCCCGTATTAAAAAAAAGATTTTTTATATGTTTATGATGTTCAGTGATAAAAGTGTTTGAAATTATTTACATCACCTCCAGGCGTGATTCATACGCCTGAACCAGCAGAGATACACTTGTCAATGGATTTTTACAATGCGAGTGGGGAAACATGCCTTACTTGCCTTGGTGAAGATGTTTACTCCGAGTACTAGTATGTCCTGTACCCTACAAAACTGGCAAGACGTAAATTATCATTTGTTAATCGGACTTGTTGCCCTTTCCCACGTCCTCTTAAAAAACTTACAGTTTTATTGGAATGATGACCAGAAATGTGAAGTTACCTCAGAAAGTTCTTGAACTGACTGGTCTTAGCTCCCAATTACAAGCTCATGACCATCAATAAAGGTTTACATATTGAATAGAAAAGCTATTCATCGCCCATCCTTTGTGTAGGATTATTAAGCGAATGAATGCTCTTGAGAACATAGCAAGTTGACGGTGTACCCAAGAAAAGCCCCTTTCAGCTTTTTTTTGCTACCGGAGGCCTCATTAGGCGTGCTTATAATGACCATAGCAGCTTCTGCAGTCCAGAACCAGAAGCAAGATAGTACAAAGCTTGTTGCCTGGGTACATTTAGCTCTATGTGTCTCGTGCAAAAAGACGTAGTCTGTACACATGACAGCATGTGTATTCTTTTGAAATCTTGAAGTCTTTTTCAGTTCACCTGGTTTCATAAAAACACTCGGAGAGGCGTAATAAAATGCCTTTGTATGAGGGCTGATGAAGAGGTCTGATAAAGTACTCCTCTATTATAAAGCGAATGAATGAATGGCTGAATGACGACAACAAAGAAAATGTCGACAATGTGCTAAAGAAATACAAATGAATGAAAATCATCACACACGCATTTTGTCTGGCGACATGATTTCCTCACAGTCAGCAAACAGCTACAGTCCTTCCCCACGAGACATATTTTAACGGCTATTATTTTGGGTGTCTAGAATAAAACACTGTGAAAAAACATTCACGTCTATGTCCACTGTGAATACAAAAATACAACAACACAATAGACGTTATACAATGAAGCCAAAACCAACGTCAGACTTACACTTGGCCTGTACATATTGTTATTATTAATTGTTGTTGTTTCTTTGCTTTTATTTGTTTGCTGACACGATCGCACACCTACACCAAGGTCATTGTCTCCTACACAAAGGCCACACACCTGTACCAACCTACACAGAGGCCATTGTCTCCTATACAAAGGCCATTGTGACATTGTCTCCTACACAAAGGCCATTGTTTCCTACCGAGGCCATACACCTGCACCCACCTATACAAAGGCCATTGTTTCCTATACAAAAGCCATTGTCATTGTTTCCTACACAAAGACCATTGTGTCATTGTTTCCTACACAAAAGCCATTGGTTCCTACCGAGACCATACACCTGCACCCACCTATACAAAGGCCATTGTTTCCTACCACGGTCACGTGATCAAGGTCAAGGACGATGACCCCCTACAGGCCCCCCTACTACTCCTGTGCCTAAGGATGCAGTAGATTTTCTCGAACGGCCCAAAGCAACCAACATCCATTGGTTGAAGTACAGGATGATATATCTCTCTCTCTCTCTCTCTCTCTCTCTCTCTCTCTCTCTCTCTCTCTCTCTCTCTCTCTCTCTCTCTCTCTCTCTCTCTCTCTCTCTCTCTCTCTCTCTCTCTCTCCCATTCATTCAGTACTATGGAGACGTGCGACTTGAGACCGTCGTACAAGATCATCACTGGTTTCTCTGCTGTTGGCTGGACAGAGTACAGAGTAACAAAGTGCTCTGCAAGATACTTCTGGAAGATTTCACTATTGGACCAGCCCGAATCACTGACAGTTCCATTAGTTCCTGGCAAACAACCTTCCAATAGCTCGTCTCGCATTCGCTTCCCTTTGAAAATGAAATATGGAGGGATGGCACGTCCAATGGCATTGTCACATCCGACCACTGTCGTCCTGCTCGACCTCGGCAGTGTTACTGCAACTGGCACCGATTTACTGGAGGCAACAACGTCTGACATATTACCCAAACTCTGAAAGATGAAAGGACAATTACCCTAAACGAAAATTTAATGTCAGATTATACCAAAATTAAAGCAGCAGTATCCGGAATATTTTTATTATTTAAGCATACAGAACAGAAAATTCAATTACGTTTGATGCATATATGACGCCGCACTCCGCATTGGTTTCACTACGCTGGCTTATACAGGTCAAAAACAAAGCCAGTATTTCGAAAGTGGGACACTTTTGACGGGCTCCTAAAGATCTCGGTTTTCATTGGCTTATCACAAGTATAGAATTCCCCAACAAGAGATCACGTGAGATTTCGCAATTTTTGAACAAATTTAACAGTCTTGATTGAGGGGTCGTCTCATATCTCCAAAACATATTTATATCCATAGAGGTATGATACAACGCCTTTCCAAGGGTTGGCGGGTGGGGGATTTGCCTTGAAATTTTGACAGTGGCCAGCTGTTGGCATACGCGTTACGTGTAAGGGGGTGTTACTAATTACGTAACGCTCTAGGGGTAGAGAAAGAGGGTTCTGTGTTCGATTTACGTAACATTTTTCAAGACTATATGTTTTTTTTATTCATTACTTAGACCTAAAAAGGTGTTTTTTGGAAATGCGCGGTCAGTCTAGGATCGATCCCCATCGGCGGGTATATAAAAGACCATGGTATGTGATATCTTGTCTGTGGGATGGTACATATAAACGATCCCTTGCTAAAAACAAAATGTAGCGGGTTTCCAAGGCGCGTGTACAGGGATTTCAGCGGGTTTGGGGTTATAGATTCTTGAGCGAAGTTTATATCGGGACATGCTCCCCCAGAAAATATATTTCAATTTTTTTTAAAGCTTAGGCAAGTAAGGGTTTCGACCTCCAGTACCCTCCCCCTGCACATGCACCCGATTCCTCTCTAAGATTATATGTCAAAATTACCAAATGATAGTCATCCAACAGCAGGAAGGAAGGATAGGATATGTTTTATTTATGACGCACTCAGCACATTTCATTTACGGTTGTATGGGTTCGGATGATTATTAAATCAATATGCTTTAACTTTGATGTCGTTAAACACCCCCCAACCCCCACCCCAACTTTACCCTTTCCAAACGAAAGAATAGTTATTTGAATTTGTCGATTTTAACACGTAAAATTAAGAAGTGAAAACGTTCATTGTCTACTTTAGTATATCTTATTTTTAAAATATATACATGATTAATGTGTTACTAGTATACAAACTAAACTTTAAAAGTTCTACTAAAATATCAATTCTGAAATAGGAAGGTACAACTGTCGATAATACGTTGTCAAGATCAAACCGGTTTTAACTAAAGACTCTAGTACCGTATCCTCAACCGAACGTTCTTCGTACAGCGCAAGATTTCTCTTTTAATTTTTTTAGACCAACCCTACAATTTGAAATCGGCAAACGCAGTGTTAACTGAAACTGACAACAGGCTGTCGTTTGTGCTTTGCCGAGCTATGGCGGCACAGGCGACGACTCAAGCGTATACTTTTGACGATATCCGTTCATAGCGAACACACACGACTTTTTAAAAGTGCATTTAAGCTTGTATTTCACATTTGTACATGATGTTATAATATGGTAACCAGAGAATGTAACTTTAAAATTAAAATATACTCCCGATAGTTACCGAATAACGCACGTACGCACGCTACCCATTCAGTTATGTATTTTGTTGTTAAACATCGAAATGCCCCGGCAAGGCAGAATAAATAAATAAATAAAATAAAATAAAAAAGACGCCTAGAACTAGAGCTCGGCAGCAGCCAAATGTGCAAAGCTGTCCAACGTTTTTAGGTATTTGTGCTTCAACTAAACTTGGTTTTGCCCAATCTAATTAAAATTAGCTGCACTATTACATGTGGATCTAACAGCAGCCCGTTGGAGTTCATGTCCAGTTGACCTTTCATTCGACCAATCAAAACCTTACTTGCAAAATCATGCCAGTGATTTGAAAATAATTTGAAAACATTCGGGATTATGCCGAGGGTATACAAAATGATTCGGGTGAATTACGAAGTATGCCGGAAACTAATTTCAATATAATATTTTATATAAAATTCGTTTCAAGACAACAACAAAACCGTGATGGTATAGCTATAAAATCTGTTTATATCCGTATACAATCCAGAGTTTATTACTGCACTTTTCCCCCTGGGGTTTTTTCAGTGTTGAAATAGACCAATAAGTTCGCCTGTTGCATAAATAGTGTCGCCCGATATTTTTAGAATTTATATCCTCCCGAATAACGCTATAAAAGGCGAAGTGTAATTGGTCGATATTTAAATTGTTATTTATAGATGAAATGTCACCTGGACATGGGAGTCCACGCAATGCTGTTAGATCTACCGGTATATACCAGTAGAGCTAATTTTAATCAGATTGGGTTTTGTCATTTGATATACAGTCGAACCTGTATATAACGGTCACTCAAGGACCTAGCAAATGTGGCCGTTATTTACAGGTGGCTGTTATATACAGGTAAAAGAAAACACATATAACATAACTTACTATAAAAACCCCACTACTGAACTGAAATGCATAAAGTATCAACAGTCGTCAAACAGATATAAAATAAGACGAAGAAAGAAACACACACACACACACACACACACACACATTCATAACAAGTCATGTGATGGGTGTAATGTAATTTTAACGTACTGTTTTGCAATTTGGGAGGCGCAGATACCGATTTCAACTCGATTTATAATCCTTATTGAGTGTATACGTCTAGCTATAACTAACTAGACCTATGTTAAACATTGTCGCTGGAAAAAAAAGAGAAAAAAAAGAAGAAATAATATTTTTAAAAAAGTGCGTTACATAACGCTGTTAAATACACCCACTCACCCCCTGTAACGCCACATAACGTTTGGACCTACAACCACCCACCCTCGAGCGTTACATAATATTTGAATGGCCCCAATTAGCATTGTGATGGTGTGTGTTGAAATAGTATTGGCTCGGGCGGAGGATGTATCGCACAAATAGCACATGTAATAATCTGAAAAAAAGAAGGGGAAAACTAATTGTTTCTTGACGCACATGGCGATCATTAGTTATGAAGAGACAACTACAGCAGTTACTCTCATCCTACAGCTACGCTCATCATTGCAGTTAGTGCATCGATTCAAAATATATTCATACTAAACCAACTGTCAATACTCTCTATTAAAATGTGAAAGTAATGCTTAGAAATACGGAAATTCACATTGATTAATACTCATCATGTGCGTCCTCAGCCATATTGGATGCGAGTAACTACAGTTACCCGCATGCGGTTATCCCCTGTGACTAATATCGTTGATAAGGAACTGGCCAAATCGTAGAGCAAATATATGTTCCACTATGTAACCAGGTTTGGGTCTACACAATTCTCCGAGTTAAGTAAGTTTTATCTTATTAATATAGTTCCCTCCATTAATCAGAGACCAAGAGTTTCAATAATCATTAATGGTGATCTTTTATGGAAGTTTTGCACAAGTCGTGCGAAATAACGTTGGAGTATTTCCAGTTAATTTGTGTCATTTGCACTTAAGTTACTCCAGAGCTCATACCCATAAAACGAGCATGGGATGATGACACGACGCCATATGTTTGCACACACCACAGGATTATGTTCACCTGCTTTCAATCCAATATCCTTTAAAGAATTAATACTTGCACAGGCATCATTAATTATATTACTATTTCTTATAGTACATAACACCCCACCTGCATATATAGTACTATATTTGATAATGTCACGAACCTTAGCGTCAGCCTCGCGTTCAAAGGTCTGGCTGAAGTAAGATCTTTGCAGGAGAGATAACAAGTCTTAACAGTAGTTTGGCCAAACTTCACATTCTTCATTTGGCGTTTTACCAGTCTTTTCTTTATACTTTATGCAGTGTGTACCCATTCTATTATTTGTTCTTCTCTGTTTCTTTTCAGCTTTGTAAAACTCTGCTACGTCCATTTCACATGTTTTACTTATTTCAATATATTTTACTTTATTCCAGCGTATTTCAGTTTTTCGTTTCTCTTTTCTAAAATCACATTTCGTCTTCTTATATGTCACATATGATTCGTCTGAGGGATCATGTGGTCGACCTGCATATTTCCATTGCCGTTTCAATTCTCTCATTTGCTAGTGATAAATATTACTACCTTTCCAGTATGGTTTTAGGTACGTCTTACACTTCCCTACGAGTGTAGCACCGTGTTGATACAGTCATAATAGTTCTCAACACTATCAGGTTTAGCAGAGTCAATACTTGTGGTTCCGAGGATTTTATCTACCACTGATGCATACATTTGTACTTCAAATGATGTAGCCATGTGCCATTTCAGTGTTGTTCTATGCCATTTTTTATCACCAATTAAGAATCTACCACTAATAAAGGTCAGTGTCACGGGATAATGATCAGAGACCTTGTATGGGATTGATATGTCTATAGAAGATTTCAGCATGTCTTGTTGCAAGAATATATAGGCAATAGTAGATGACTGGGTGTTTGCTATATTGCTCCACGTAGTTAATGGACCATAAACACTACTACATGTGGGTCTGCATTTATTTCATTTGAACAGATTACACATGAATTGCATTTCATAGTAATACATGTACATGTATATCATGTCCATTTTTCATACTTCATTTTACACTGCATAAACGTAATTACATTTGCACAAGAGTATTAAAATGTAACAGAATATGCATATACATGTCAACTCTGTGAAGATAACAATAAGAGACACCATTTTTATTCATTTAAGACTTAAACCTCAGTGGTGAAGCACTATTCGCCCTAGGTAGCAGCTACATGGACATGATGTGTGTGTGTATGTCTGTAAATATGTGTGTACGTCTGTACATGTAAATGTATGTGTGCGTCCTTCAAGTACAAATACACACACACACACACACACACACACACACACACACACTGTCAGTATGTACACCTAACATGTATTCGCTCCAGCCAGTGCACCACGACTGGTATATCAAAGGATGTAGCATGTGCCATCATGTCTGTGGGATGGTGCATATAAAAAATCCATTGCTACTAATGGAATATATGTCAAAATTACCAAATGTTTTGCATCCAATAGCTGATGATTAATAAAGCAATGTGCTCTAGTGGTGTCATTAAAGAAATACAAACTTTAACTAATCATGTACCGACCTACCTACATGTGCCTACACAAAGACACATACACATGTACAGATGTTTAACAACACATTTTCAATGAAAATAATTATATAACACCTTTTTTCAAAGGAAAGGAAACATTTATTTAAAACAAATCACTACACTACTTTTAGCAATCATATTTATTTCACTGCGTTAAGTAAAATATAAAACATTACCAATTGTTTCCCTGATTGTACAATATTAAACATTGCATATGACATTGTATAACAGCCTCTAATAATTATCATTAAATCAGTTTCAGCTGGAGCCAGAAATATCACAAAACACAGAAAGAAAAACGAAAAAGGAAACATTCTTTGGTATGACACATTTCATTATTTATATATATATATATATATATATATATATATATATATATATATATATATATCGACTTGTTATTAAATATTAAATACCACTTTGTTCCTACACAAAAAATATTGTGCTTCTTATTCTTCCTTGTTATAGAACCCATGCTGCATAGTCAGCATAAGTACATTTGTCTTGTTAACATACTTTAAGATTTGTACAACTTGTTGTTCAATTGAGATAAGCTACATGAAACAAATGTTAACACATTTAATGATATTATTAAGTAACAATTGCTCATTTTTCTATGCACATGCCTATTATGAAAAAATACTGGTTATAAATAAAGATGATTTGACTTTTACAAATGAAATCCGGTGATGTTGATCCTTGTTTGAAAAAAACAAGAACAGGAATGGTACATAAAAATGCTACTCCCATTGCTAATAAGAATAGGAAACAATGATTTTGATACTCTTTTTCAGTTCAGTGAAATATGCCACTTCCCTTAAGTGGTATAGCTGTAATTTTATTTTAAATGTAATGTTCTTTGCAAAAGAAATATTAAAGGTTGAATCATTTGTACATTTTATGGAAATTATATTACTGAACAGACAACATGTCTTAAAGCAGTTTTAGGTATTACATTTTCAAATCGACTAATTAATCAGTTTTCAATTAATAAATCGCAAACAGTCATACAGTTATTTCATGTTCAGTCATCAATATAGTTTAATACATTATTAACATCATATTAACTGACATATTTTTCAGCCTGGATATGAGCTTAAAAACTTACAGATGACTGTCCTTAAAGAGGAACTGGCAAAAATAAAAGGAGAGAGAGAACTTATTTAGTTGCAAATAACAAATCTGCAACTACAAATTAATTTCATAAAAGGACACCAAAGACCACAATACATTTTTGACTTGTGCATGGAACAGTAGTAATTATACATCCGTCTTTTGAAGGTCGAATTGTGGTACCCTATGACATTGTCTGTCTGTAACTCTGTACACAGTTTGTTTCGGAGCATATGTTTCTTATCAATTCATATAGGATAATCAAACCCTGTGTGAAAGGACAAGTTCGAACGGTGGTGTTTCGTGTACCATAACTAGGTCACCATGTCCTACTTTTCAGGCATTACTGTTATGTGTCGTAGACCGTGAAAAGTAGGTCACAGTGACCTAGTAATAGTTTGTTTTGTTTAACGACACCACTAGAGCACATTGATATGTATATCATTGACTATTGGATGTCAAATATTTGGTATTTATGACTTGTAGTCAACAGAAGAAACCCACTACCTTCTCTTAATACAGTAAGGGATCTTTCATATGCACTTTCCCACAGACAGGATGCATCTGTAGGCATCTGTATGCAAGATATTATCCGGACAAGAAAATGTTAACAGATGGATGAACGGACAGACAACACCATACGATAATACAACCCATCATAGACGGGCGTGTAATAATTGGAGGATGCTCCATTGTTGGTTGTATGGCTCATGAGCCAGCCTGTCTTTGATTTTTTTTAAATAAGTTAGTGGCATTTAAAAATAATTAGTGGTATCACCCATGTTGTTCTTTTATTGAGAAAATTATATACACAAGCAGCAAATATACCTGGACCATCTGGGGAAACTCATAGTAGTTAATATCCTCTGAATGGGGTAAACATCATTGTTGCATATAACACATCAAAGTAAGTAAAGGACATTAGTCTTCAACTGTGCAATATGGTATGGTATGGTACAATTACATTTAAACAAACCTTAAACTGTAAATGCCATAAAACGAATCATTAAGTGATATGAATTGCACACTAATTTTATCAAACATTTTAGAAAAATATGTTTGCAATATGTGTACGGACAAGCTGACCATTTTCTGGTCCAACATAATTGTCGATGATAGAATCATCTTCAGTGACATCATCATCATCTATAGGCTTGTTGTGGTCTAAAACAATGTTATGAAAAACCGCACATACAACAATGATCCTACACACTCTTTGGGGTTCATTCTAATTTCGTTATGTAAGCATCCAAATCTGCGCTTCCACCTACCAAATGTTCTCTCAGTTACGTTTCTTGAACTTTTGTGACAAGACATTATATCTTACTTGCGTTTGTGTAGTTGGGTGCAAGAATGCATGAGATTTGGGCTGCACGCATACCCACTTTCTCCTGAAACAGATTAATATATATTTATTAGTGAACTAAAAATATTCCTATTTATTATTCATTTAGCAAAGGTTTCTATAAATGTATAGAAGTAAGTTGTTTCAAAATGCTTTTTATATTGTAATCATTTCATGGTGCACCAGGGTACAGTATTTTAAAATCTTAGGTAACCTGTAATCGGTTGAACACATGATTTTTCCTAGGCAACCGATTGTTTGGTTGCATGAATTATATTTGTGTAAATTATTTAGTTACGGTACCTTAAATATGCATTGAATTTACATTTTAATACAGTACTTTCAGCTCATACTCTTAAGTTTAAACATAATAAAATATAAAATAGAAATATTTTATTGCTAATCATTAAAGAACAGTTTCTGTGATACTTCACGGTTTGCCTGAATTTAAATTTGCATAACCAACACCCTGTTTGTTTTAAATGTAAATGACAGTTAACAAAACATTTACCCCCAAACAATCCCATTTCCATTATGGTATTAGCTTTAATAAGTCACTACTAATAGTTGCTAGTATTTGGGGCATCTGTTTTAAAACACTTAATTTCTTCTATATTCCATCATCTAAACTGAAAGGTCTTGTCTCAAGTACCTGTATGTGCATATAGAAGAAGTTCTGAACACATGGCTGTCAAGAGTAGATACTGGCCACTTGGCAACTATGTTGGTAAATCTGCCTGTTAAAAAATTAAAAATAAATATATATATATATATATATATATATATATATATATATATATATATACACGTCTCTCTCTCTCTCTCTCTCTCTCTCTCTCTCTCTCTCTCTCTCTCTCTCTCTCTCTCTCTCTCTCTCTCTCTCTCTCTCTCTCTCTCTCTATCTGTATATCTGCCAATGTGTTCTGGTGGTGTTGTTAAACAAAACAAACTTTTAACTCCCCTTCTTTTGAAGGTGTGATCCATTTCCATGGCCATTGTAAGAAGTAAATGCTTTATTAAAAATTCCATAAATAATATTTGTGACAAATTACTTTCTTTTTAATATTTATTCCTCATTTGACTGAGAGTTTATTATTAATAGAAATATATTTGTAAATCCCCAACAATGAGGGAACTACAGCACCTCCATTCCCAACACCCCATACAATTATGTTTACACATTCAGTAATGGATAATTTTAGACGTTTCCTTTAATGGGCCTCTTCCCAAATGTGTGTCATCAAGGGGAATAAATTGTCTTTCTTTGGCAGTTGTTACACCATAAATAAATAATAATAACAACAACAACTGTATAATAACTTTTACCTTCGTGGTCGCATATGGCCTGCACATTCAGAGAATGGTACCTTTTTCTGTTGACGAAGGATGGTTGATTTCCACATGGTGCCTGCACACGAACGTGTGTCTCTACAGCACCAATGACACTGGGGCAACCGCCGTTTTCAAACATCCCTTCTTCACCACGGCAAGGTGCTGGACACTTACTGGCCACTGGATGTACTCATTTCGCAGTTCAGATAGCGCACATGAAACAATGCTGACAGTTCTAGAGACGGTGGATTTATAAAGGCCGAATGTGTCGCCAACAACTTGAAGGTAATTGGGAGATTTGGAAAGCACGTGCCACTTCTACTAATAATTTAACTACATTGTGTATGCATACCATTAAACCATGTTAACAGATGACCTACACATAACCTATACAGTAGATATAAAGTAAAAAACAACCATTTCATTTATTGATAAATGATACTGAGATGCTAAATAGTGACGATGCGGTAAGAACGTTTTTGGAAAAGGCATTCTGAACATCCCTGAAGAATGTTCTCGCTAAACATATTGTGTTTGTGTTCATCAATAATAACAATGAGATTTGAAGCTGTGCTTTAATATGAATGATTTGATTGGATGCTATAGGAGCCTGTTAATGAGTGGATTGTGGTAATGACGTAAAAGTGGCAAGTCGTAACAGAAGCGAAATGTATTTGAAATTTTTGAATATTTAGCCAAAAAATTCATCAGGAGAAAAAAAAAAAAAAAATCTCCCAATTGTGCTCATGTACTTTACATTCATCAGTGTAGTCCTATATGCTTTCTAGACCTATACTCCACACACGATATGTAACTTGGACGGATCTCGTGGTTACATACCTGGGCCCCGTTCCACGAAGCTATCTTGGCACTACTATCGCCGTAAATGCCTAACATCGCGATCTTAATTTTTGTCTACGATCGCTAGCCCGTTCCACGACGCGGCGTAGCTTACTATCGTCGTAAATTACTATGAAAATTTACAATAGGTACGAAGCAGTTGTAAGCTACTAACGTAGATGTCAAATGGCAGCGAGATGATGATTTGATATTTTCTCAGGAAGATACTAACTTATTGTGTAAAAATAGATCTGATATATACCAAATACCTTTTACGAAACTCAGCGTTCGATGAAAAACATTCTAGGCCATACGACCTTCACACGAAAATGCGGGAGATAACTCTCATGTCTTATGCATTCGGTAATGTTCGCTTAGCACACAAACTGACAAAGTTACATCATGGATGTCCGATACCAATGAATGCATCCAAGATGTTTGAAAAGTCGGTAACCAATGTATTATTTAACTAATTCGCACTTCTTTGCAAAGACTATATTAATCATTAAATTGGCAATTACGACTACCGTAAGGTTGCTTTGTGGAATGGCTGTAAAGGTTACTGTGCCAGTTGTAAAACTGACCTTAAGTCATTACAATTAACCTTATCTACAATTGTTTTGTGGAACGGGGCCCTATACAATTATATTGCAGATATATTCATTTAGTCTAAAAAACAGCCCTCAAAATGTTTGTCAGGCATTTTAGTAGATTTTTTTCATTCGGTTCATTTGACATAATTTGAGTATGCTAAATCCAAATATGGTGCATTACATTCTTAACATTTTTGTTTTTGTTCCAGAAGAGCCAAAAACAAAACTGGCCGGTAAAATAGTATTTTACGTATAAAATAGCCGGAGAAAGTGCCCAATAATCTACCTTTGTTTCAAAACTTGTTTTATTACAAATAGGCTATATGCATGAAATAACCACTGTAGTTCATTAAAATAAAATCCTGGTGTCGTGAGGTAATCCGTAAACATGGAGCTTATAAGCAAATGACCATCATCACTTTTGCTGATAAATGTTTTATTTTGCATTTAACATAAAGACTTACTATCACAATACATTGGCTTGCATTTTGAAATATTGAAGTTGTATGAGCGTGATGACATTGTATACCCGAGAATGATTGTTTCAATGTATACAGACAAATAAAAGCGCATACTACTGAAGCAAAGTATCAAACCTTTGTTTTTGAACTTCTTTTAATAACAGTAAGGTATATGTAGAAATTAATTAACCACCGTGGGTCATTTTTAGAAATCTTTGGGGTCACATGAAGATGGAGCCGCTTTGGAGAAAGGGAGGTAATCAGTACTAGAAAAACCTGTAAGTTTATAAATATCATCAATTTTATTTATTAATGTTTTTTCTATTAATATTTTTGCTGTATAATGTATTGTGTTATATGTGCAGATTCACAGCTAATGTGTTTTGGGTTGTTTTAAATTACTATTATTTTCTTTTTGGCAATTAAATAAACAAAAGAAAGCATGGAAGTGGGTTAATTTGTGATAAAGTTGGAGTAATGGTGTCAAAACGGAGGATGGGTCAATAATCATAATGATGTCATTTCGTGACTACGAACCCATCCCGAGTATATTTTAGTTTTCGTGAAATAACTAAGTTTTGTGTGGTTATCCACCTAAATAAAATATTATCTACAAATAATTAGGAGAGTCTCTTACCCAGGTGCTAAATCTTTCGAAAAATGACCATACTTAGGTCTATATTTGAACCAGTTTTGCTTCATTTGGGCCATATTATTTCCAAATATACCTCATCTTGAAAATCCAAGTGAGAAATGTTTGAATAGTCACCCTTATCTCCATAGGTTCGCATTCAAGTATATTTAGGTCCACCTTTTTTTTTTTTTGTAGTTCATTAATAGCTCAGTAGTAAGAACACCTTTCGAACCAAGTGTTTGGCAGTACTGCTCTAACTATGGCATTAATTTTATAGATATCTGAGGTTGGCATCATGGACTGTCTAAAAATCGTGTGAATCGGTGCACTAGGTTCGAAGCCCGTCAATGTACACTTTTTGTTTTTATTACAAAATGATATTAATCCTGCCTCATTGGGTCATGTTATTTTCTTATTAGTAAACAGCACGTCCAGAACATCTCCGGTAGGGGTCTGAAGAGACATAATGATGTAATAACCAAATAAACTCATCAAATGAAAATAAGTTTAATTACAACGTGCTTAGAATTATAGTATATTTTAGAACATCCACTCAGTGCCTGAGTCATGCTTCCGATGAAATTTCGAAGTTGTGTTTCCATAGTCTTCCCATCAAAACTCAATGTGTAGTACATGTTTGGTTGACGTCCTCTGCTTCATTTTGTTTTAACTCTAGCCTGTACCGTCGAATTCTTCATCGTCTTGGCTTTTGCCTGCATTTTTGATCCACCGTGTATAAATCGTTATTACACTTGGGGTTTCTTGCTTTACAATGATGTGAATGATGACGTCAGCCAATTTTCATAACCAAACTGGCCTCGTAGATTGAGATCTAGCGAACAAAGTAATGATCATCTGGAGGTGAAAGAATGCGGATGGAAATGGTGCATGGAATGGATACTGAAAGCATTTTGTTGGTTCATGGCACAAAGCGTATTGTGAAGTACGTGATACAGGACCAGGTGTAGAAGGTGTAAAGAATGAATGAATGAAAGAATGAATGAATGAATGAATGAATATTTAACGACACCCCAGCACGAAAAATACATCGGATATTGGGTGTCAAACTATGGTAATGCAAATAAATAAAGTGATGATCAACATCAATATAAAAATTCAAGGTTTAAACAAAAACAGTGTAAAGAACTGTGCAAAAATACAAATATCACAGAATTTTACGGACACCGAATTTTACTCTAAACTTCAGTTTGTGCTGTATTGGCCATTCTCAAAGAGAATGTTACACCCCTGCACCACGGTGAGGTTACAGCACGCGCAGGGGACACTGTAAAGAAGGCAACAACCTAAACTGATGAAATATCAAGTGAAGCGTATGATTAATCAGGCAGTTCGTGGAAGCTTTGAATAACATTATATTACATATATAACTTTTTTCCACTCCACGAACATTACTGGTTATAATACTAGTATGCCATGTTTTTACCCAGGAAGTGTTTAGTATGCAACAGTTTTTAAAATAAAGTGGCACATTGAGGACTGATTAATGCCATTTTGAAAATGAGGATCTAAATTTGCTAGTTTTTCTAAACGTCTGCATTTCTCCTCTGCTTTTACAGGGTGCGGAGGTTTTTTACAGATAAAGTGGACCAATGAGGCAAAACTGATCTAAATACAGACCTAAATATGATTATTTAATGCGCGTTTTTTATTCTTATTTTTGATGCACACTATTGCGCTTAGGTAAATGGCTGCACAAATGCTTTGTTTCACAAAACCACTTCAAATAAACCTACCAAGAAATTGTAACCAAGTAAATGATACCAGTGAATCGTTATGTTCAAATATCATTGTCTCCCTTTGGTGACGTTATTCTCCCCAATATATGCTACATGTACCGCACTTTTGTTTTAAAAGGCAAGACATATATTCTGGCACTTCGTCTTCATGGTAAAATAAGACATTAATTATAAACAAAAGTGCTGATATTTATAAACATATGTTTTGCTATTAGTGATTACCTCCCTTTCTTCAAAGTGGCACCTCCCCATGACCCTCAGAAATTTCAAAAAATTACCCATGGTGGATATTTGATGCGTATGGCCTGCTGATACTAAAAACAATTTTAAAAACAAAGGTTCAGTACTTTTCTAGATTGACAGTCTCTTCTTCGTATGTGTGCACAATTCTGGGGATGTGTGACGTCATCACACAACTACAACTCTTAAATAACAGTTTAAAATACAAGACACATGTATTCTGGCACTTAATATTTATGTTAAATGCAAAATAAGACATTTTAAACAAAAACGTTGATATTTATCAGCTTTAAAGTTTCATTATTACGGATTACCTTCCTTATTATAAACATAACAAGCACAAAAATTAGGTTTTTAACACTTTTATTGTCAGAAAATATTATAAACTAATTCTAAATACAAGTCTAAATGTAATTCAAACTCAGTATCCAAGCTTTGTTTTACCTTGTTTATTCTTCTGTTTCTTCTCAGTCTGGCTATAATAGCTTGTCTTTCTATTGTTTCTGCATTACTAACATAGAAGCTGAGTGTGTCTCAATCTGCAGGTGTCTTTCTTCTTACTGGTTGGTCCAGCTTGGCTTTTCATAAAAGAGTCTTTATTTTATTTCAAACACCCGAACTGCTTCATTCTGCTGCTGTTTGTGATACGAGTCATTGGTGATATTGAGTGTTTTCTTGAAAGTTATTGAACAGTTTTTTCACAGTTTTGCACCAGGCTAACCTTTGTCCCAAAGATAAGGTATGGACTCAATTATATATTAGGTTGTGTGTATTTATTATTAGTTATGTTATTTGTAATATATTAATATTACAAAAGAGTGTATAAAATTGAATATGTATCAAATGATGTGTATTTATGTTATTTATGGTGATATACGCACATAGTGTTATGTTGTGTTAGTAATATTTTATTAAAATATTAACTGAATGTTATTTTGTATTTATTTTATTTTATTATGTATAATACTAGTAAATATGTCATTATATCATTGTAGACTAGTGAAATTTACTGTATGAGATATATTGTGATATTGTATTATTTTAAGCAATTAAACTGTATATGTGAATATATGAATACTTAGCAGAAATACATATAAATTATATATATATATATATATATATATATATATATATATATATATATATATATATATATATATATATATATATATTTACTGTATATGATTATTAATATTGCATATGTACTTAATTATTTGTTTTATTTATAGGGTTTTAAAATAGTTCGGATCATCATATCCAAGATTGTGTTACAATGGAGCCGACGTAGGGACTTTTATTCAAGCTGTCGGCTGATCTACAACTTCCAAACTGTGCGACTGCAAGATGAATCTGAAGTATTGTTTCCCAACATTATTTGTATGTGACCTGCTGAGTTAAGTGTGATTTTATTAACTGCTACTTGAAGTATCTTCATTATATTCTGAAGACACTGCAACTTTTATTATGGACCTTCAGTTTTGTTATTACCTGTATTCTCTGGAATATTCTTAAGAAAAAGGAAACAGAAAACAATTCTGTTTGAGATTGTGAGTATATTTTCCAGGGTATTTTGTGTATACAAACATTTGACAATTATGCGTGTGTGCGTGCGTGCGTGCGTGCGCGGGCTATGAGCTCATTATTTGTTTAATGTTTATTGCCGGCTGAATTATTTGTAGTTTTGGGGGTTTTGTTTTTCTTTTGCTTGAAATTTTTACATATATATGTATGTGAAACAAGTTGGATTTTTCTTTGCATTATGAATCATTAGGTATTTTATAACTGGCCAGTTAGTCATTAGCAGATAGTAGTTAGTTATTAGCAGATAGTAGTTAGTCATTAGCAGATAGTAGTTAGTCATTAGCAGATAATAGTTATTAGCAGATAGTAGTCAGCATTTGGTGACCACTATAGTTACAAGTCAGTGGATAGTAGCTAATTAGGAGTTAGACAGAGAGTAGTAAAGTAGTTAGCTATATATCTAGTATTTAGTTAATTCACTTTTTTTCTTCTTCTATTTTTGATATTGTTTTTAAATGTGTCAGGATGTAAACGTAAACAATATTTGAAACCTTCCAAATATAATATTAATATTTCATTCAGACATTCTTTTTCACTAAAATTAATGCCTCTTCTCTCCACTTCTTGTTTTGGGTACACATTCTGACTTTGTTAACCTTATTTGCACCTTGTTGTGTATCAATTAGATGCCTTATCCAGTATGTAATTAATTAAATATGAGTTGTTAAAAAGGTATATTTATAAACACATGAAAACAAAAACTAAAGTAAATATGTAACACCGAGTGTTCTGTGTTTTGGTCATCTAAATTCTAGAAAGACCATTTAGATCAAACTATGCATGATGTGTTAGACTCCATTATTCTTTCTTCTTTCTGTTTTTCAATAATATTTATTTATGTTCACATTTAAATTGCAAAATTATACTACTGTCGTAAAATGTATGTATTATGGAGAAGGCCCAGTAAGCTGTAATGCTAAAGTTAAAGCTCGTGACAACTGTAAATTATTTCACTCAGGACATAAATTTGATAATATCTGGTAACTCGTTTATTATCCTCTATGTACATACTAAGTGAACTTAATAATGCATAATGTATTTAAGTCTATCCTAACATATTTTATATATCATTTGTTTCCTGACAACTTCAAGGTCACATATCAGGGTCAAAAGTCAAGAGTTGTTAAATACAGCTTCAGATATTTGATAACGAAATCAATCCAAGAAAAGCATGTACATACTGAATGAACTTGCAGGGCTAGCTTCTGGCACTCGCCAAGTTCACCAACTGCGAATTTTAAAATAAGTTGGCGAATTTAATTTTCGTTTCGCGAAAATAATTTTGTAATAATTAATATTTTGTCCGAAAAGAATCCCTAGGTGAATGCAATTATTTTCATTATTTTGGCGAGGTTGTCCGCTCACTCATTGCTAGCACTGACTTAATAATACATAATGTATTTGCTTCTATCCTAACATATTTACATATATCCTTTTGGGTTTTTCCTGACAACTTCAAGGTCACATATCAAGGTCAAAGGTCAAGAATACTTTAAATACAGCTTTAGAGGTTTGATAACAGAATCATTACATATATGTACATCTTGAGTTAACTTAATAATTCATAATATGTTTACTTCTATTCTGACTTATTTACGGTGATACAAATGGTTTGTAGCAATTAGGTAGTAATATATATGCAAATCGGCCATTAGAAATGCACTGAACTGTGTATTTGTGAGGAGTAAAATTAGCACACATGGTATATGAAATCAGCAACGTATCATGAATGATATATGTCACTATATATTGCAATTCTTAATCAGGTTAATATATGTTGTGACAAGACTACTATATATTCCAAAGAAGATTTGCCTGGTCTTGAACATAATGATATCAATGCTAAAAGTTGGTAAGACTCACAACAGATGTTTCAGCTTTCCCCACTTAACGTTTTGTCTCCATATTTCTTTTCATTTTTATACAAATTCATTTTGTAATTATTTGAATAGCGTAATTACTGTTACTTTATTAACGTGCCTATATCCATAAGAGGTTCAGGCACAATATAATTTCATTTCTTGACCCCAATATGTAAGGTTAGATAACAAAAGTGCGAGGCTAAGTAGCACTGGTGCGGCATTGGTACTAAATAGGTTTTACTTGATAATATGACCGCCATAATATACCTTGAAGAAGTGGGTCCTTTTAAAAATTTAAAACTAAGTCAATGTCCACATTATTCTCAAATGTGGACCTAAGCTGTCCGACTGTTATGCTTAATTACATTCAAAAATGGATAGGAGGATCTAATTGTGGGTCCTGCAGTAGCCTATTGTTGATGCCTGTATTGCCAGTTCTTGGCTGGTGGTACGAAAATTGTAAGTCTCCACATAACTAATGCCTAATATTCTCACCCAATCTGCTCTTGTATCTTGACAATCCACATAATGGGTGCGCTCCTTTCACCTCTCCTGGACATGTTCCATCTGTTCTGTCCTGGACAGCGAAAGGAATGAATTTGGAACAGGAAGTTACTTCACCAACATGGCTGCTTCTGTCGAGGAAGTGGCTGCTGCAGCAATCATGATATTGGAATCGGAATAAGACAACAGTGATGATGATAGTCCATCACTGACTATGTTGATTATGCTACAATGTTTGAAATATTAAATTTTATATATATACTACTCAAAAGAATTTAAGGGTCAGACGATATTTTCGACATTATTTTCTGAATGTCAATTATATTAGCTAGACCATAATGTCACGCATGGTATTGTTCCATTTTGACGAAAGTGGGTCTAAGCAACCCATAAATGAATTAAAATCCACTGTCATTGACACTGTCGACTAGTTCTAATGGCGAAAACATGCTTACATTTGCACGTAAATTAGGGCGAAAGCGAAAGGTCTGCCAAGTGCCCATAACTTGCTTTTTCACAAAGCGCTTCATTTGCACACTTTGCACGTGTATTCCATGTTCCCAATGCTGAATTTCCGTATAATTGGAGCTTGCGTTCGTGTACGGTGCACACTCCAAATTCGACAATGGTACGACTTCAACTGACTATCGAAGATCGAGGAAGGGCTATTGCTTGGCTTCAGGATGGCAATACGCAAAGAAATGTTGCTCTGAGACTTGGTGTCAGTCAGAGTGTCGTTGGCCGACTGACTGTGGCAACGGTACCAAGCAACGAATTCTGTTCGAAATCGTCCACGTTCGGGAAGACCCCGAAGTACTACAAATAGAGAGGACCGCTACATCACCAATATGGCTCTACGTCAACGCACAACCACTGCACGCCGATTACGTGACAATCTGCGGACTGCGACTGGAACTCGAGTGTCTGATCAAACCATACGTAATCGTCTGAGAGCCAATAATCTACGCTGCCGTCGCCAGGCTGTTCGACCACCACTCCTACCACGTCACAGAACGGCCAGACGTCACTGGTGCACGCTTCATCTGCGGTGGCAACGTGTTCAGTGGGGTCGAGTGATGTTCACTGATGAGTCCAGGTTTAGTCTCCAGTTCAACGACGGTCGGGTTCGTGTCTACAGACGTCCTGGGGAGCGCTTCGCTGACTTTAACGTTAGACAACGTTACCGGTTCGGTGGTGGCAGCGTCATGGTGTGGGGCGGCATCTCTATCCACCACAGGACCCCCCTCTATGTGGTGGATGGCAATCTGAATGGAATCCGCTATCTGAATGAGATTATCCGGCCGTTGGTTCTCCCAGGCCTTCAGCAGACTGGCGGCGGGGCAGTTCTGCAGGATGACAATGCCAGACCCCACCGCGCGCTGGTGGTAACGGACTTTCTCAGACAACAAGGTATCGCCAGGATGGATTGGTCAGCATATTCGCCTGACTTGGCCCCAATAGAGCACGCCTGGGACGAATTAGGCAGGAGAGTTCGGGATAACCATGCCCCTCCGGCCAACCTTCCTGATCTGGGTCAACTTCTTATGGCAGAGTGGCAGGCCATTCCCCAAGAGTTCTTCAGACGTCTGATCAACAGCATGAGGCAACGATGTGTCGAGTGTATTCGCGCCAGGGGTGGATTCACACACTATTAAACGAATGTTCTAATGTGTAAAATGCATGTTTGACAACCTTCAACTTTGACAGCATGTCATGTGACTTTCTTGTATACAGTGACGTTTATTTGTGTTTTTTTGTAAATATGGAACAATAAATAAAAAAATTGGTGTAGTTTACATCATCAATCTAATACACTCTGAAACTTATTTGGTTATAAATTTTTTTACCCTTAAATTCTTATATATATATATATATATATATATATATATATATATATATATATATATATATATATATATATATATATTGTATAAACCGCAATTAGCCAACATTTGCTATTCGGCGCCGCATCGGTCACGGCCTTAGTACGAAAGGGAAGGAAAGGAAATGATTTATTTAACGACGCACTCAACACATTTATTTACGGTTATATGGCGTCGGACATATGGTTAAGGACCACACAGATATTGAGGGAGGAAACCCGCTGTCGCCATTTCATGGGCTACTCTTTCCGATTAGCAGCAAGGGATCTTTTATATGCGCCATCACACAGACAGGATAGCACATACAACGGCCTTTGATATACCAGTTGTGGTGCACTGGCTGGAAAGAGAAACAGCCCAATGGGCCCACCGACGGGGATCGATCCCAAACCGACAGCGCATCAAGCGAGCACTTTACCACTGGGCTACGTCCCGCCCCGGTTTAGTACGAGTGCCAAAGCCTATTGTTATTAGCAATTAGGAAGGAAGGAAATTATTTAACGACACACTCAACACAGTTTATTTACGGTTGAGCAGCAAGGGATCTGTTATATGCACCACCCCATAGACAGGATAGCACATACCACGGCCTTTGATGTACCAGTCATGGTGCATTGGTTACCGGCCTCGTTGGCGTCGTTGTTAGGCCATCGGTCTACAGGCTGGTAGGTACTGGGTTCGGATCCCAGTCGATGCATGGGATTTTTAATCCAGATACACTCCAAACCACTGGCACCGACCAGTGATCCATAACTGGTTCAACAAAGACCATGGTTTGTGCTATCTTGCCTGTGAGAAGCGCAAATAAAAGATCCCCTGCTGCCTGTCGTAAAAGAGTAGCCTATGTGGCGACAGCGGGTTTCCTCTAAACAGCAGTGTCAGAATGACCATATGTTTGACGTCCAATAGCCGATGATAAGATAAAAAATCAATGTGCTCTAGTGGCGTCGTTAAATAAAACAAACTTTACTTTTTTTTGGTGCACTGACTGGACCATTGAGACGCCCCTGATAATTTAACCCTACGCCTGCTCTGTCTCCTGAGTAGTAGTAGTAGTTGTTGTTGTTTAGTCGCGCCATTTGGATTTTTCATAAGTAAACTACAAGAATTTGTTTAAGTTCACAGCACAGAACAATCTGATTAAAATTAGCTCTACCAGTAGATATAACAGCATTGCGTGGACTCCCATGTCCAGGTGACATTTCATCTATAAATAACAGTTTAAATATCGACCAATTACACTTCGCCTTTTATAGCGTTATTCGGGAGCATACACATTCTAATAATATTGGACGAGACTACTTATGCAATAGGCGAACTTGTTGGTCTATTTCAATATTAAAAATCAGGGTGAAAAGTGCAGTAATAACCTCTGGATTGTATACTAGTATAAATAGATTTTATGGCTATGCCATCACGGGGTTTTTTTCCCCGTCTTGAAATGAATTTTATATAAAATTTTATATTGCAATTAGTTTCACTTGAATCATTTCTTATACCCTTGGCATAATCCCGAATGTTTTCAAATCACTGGCATGATTTTGCAAGTAAGGTTTCGATTGGTCGAATGAAAGGTCAACTAGACATGAGCTCCAACGGGGTGCTGTTAGATCCACAGGTAATAGTAATTAACCAGTGGAGCTAATTTTAATTAGATTGAGCATAGAAGTGCAGTCGTGATATCGTTACTTTGTTAACCATACATGTTTTACTATGTAATGTACACATATGCAATTGTTATTGTTTTTGTACCTGCTCCTTGTGAGTGTTATGTACAATAAATTGAATTGAATTGAAAAAATAAACTTAGGCCCTTGCGTTTCTTCGTTCAGTGAGCGGAGGTAAACCAACTGTAATCATGTATGCACGTTTGGTGGCATTAATTACAGGGCCGTACCCTCCGGCGGTTGGGGGAGGAGGGCAATCTCACTTTTTTTCTTCTTTCTTTTTACTCCAGAAAATAGCATATACATCTCAGGGTTTAATTTGTAGGCCTGTAGGGTTTCATTTGTTCATTAAAGAAAGTAGTGCCCCCCCCCCCCCCCCCCCCGGATTTTTATCAGGGTACGCTCCTGAATTATGCATTGTTGGTCCAAGTAGCAATGAAAACGTTTGTTCAACTAATAATTATAATACATTTGCAAAGCAATTTTAAAATATACTAATGAAATTATAAAGTAACGCGAATCAACAGCACACACACACACACACACACACACACACACACACACACACACACACACACCCTCCACCTCCCTCCCCAGCCACCACGTTGCTGTGCGGTGTACTCTGGCTCTCCGGGAGAGTGAAAGGAGCGCACCCATAATTAACTAAGTGAAATCTAATAGCGAGCGCAAGAGAGACACATTAATTACGCTGCATAAATATGAGTATGTGGGGGTGGGGTGGGGGAGGGTGCGTTGATTATATATATATATATATATATATATATATATATATATATATATATATATATATATATATACTCTTCAAAAAAAGAAACGCAAAAGGGTACAAATGGGTTATAACTCCGATTTTATGTTTCCTACCGGTTCATGCTTTGTGAATATAAGGTCATTGCATGTCCCAAACACATTCCCACGGTTGCATTCGATAAAACGCAGCTACTGTACAATAAAGTTCCAAAATGTGAATATTCGCAAAAACGCAGCCACATGCAAACCATGTCACCACTGCACGTGCGTTGTCTGCACGTGCAACATGAACACCGACAGTATAAAAGTGCAGGGTGGTCGCTTGCCTGGCCTCTGTATCTGGCCGACAGTTGGCAATCCAGGACATGCCACGTCTCAGTGAACCGCAGAGAAACAATGCCATCGGCCGACTAGACGCAGGCGAATCCAGAACGGCCGTTGCCAGGGCATTCCATGTGTCCCCAAGCACCATCTCCAGACTGTGGGACCGTTACCAGCAACATGGATCAACACGTGACCTCCCTAGATCCGGTCGACCACGGGTCACTACCCCCGGGCAGGACCGCTACATCCGGGTACGCCACCTTCGGGAACGATTGACTACTGCCACCTCCACAGCCGCAGCAATACCAGATTTGCGCAGGATATCCGACCAAACCGTACGGAACCGCCTACGTGAGGTAGGAATTCGTGCCAGACGTCCAGTTCGAGGTGTCATCTTAACACCACAACACCGTCGACTCCGACTGCAGTGGTGCCAGATTCATCGACAATGGCCTCAACTGCGATGGAGACAGGTGTGTTTCAGTGACGAGTCCCGATTTCTGCTCCGACGTCATGATGGAAGATGTCGCGTGTATAGGCGTCGTGGTGAACGTTATGCGGCAAACTGCGTGCAGGAAGTGGACAGATTCGGCGGGGGTAGTGTCATGGTGTGGGCAGCCATCTCACACATTGGCAGAACTGACCTGGTCCACGTGCAGGGCAACCTGAATGCACAGGGCTACATTGACCAGATCCTCCGGCCACACATCGTTCCAGTTATGGCCAACGCCAACGCAGTGTTCCAACATGACAACGCCAGGCCTCACACAGCACGTCTCACAACGGCTTTCCTACAGAACAACAACATTAATGTCCTTCCTTGGCCATCGATATCACCGGATTTGAACCCAATTGAGCATCTATTGGGACGAGTTGGACCGACGCCTCCGACAGCGACAACCACAGCCCCAGACCCTGCCCGAGCTGGCAGCAGCCTTGCAGGCCGAGTGGGCCACCATCCCCCGGGACGTCATCCGTACTCTGGTTGCTTCAATGGGCAGGCGGTGCCAGGCAGTTGTCAACACACGCGGAGGCCACACCCGGTATTGACTCCAGATGACCTTGACCTTGGTGGTGTGTCCTATCACTTACTCACAATGGACTAGAGTGAATTGTGAACAATCCTGCAACATTTGGTAATGATCGGACTCGCCATTCAATAATGAAATCAATTCTCCAAATGTTACGACAATGTGGTTTTGCGTTTCTTCTTTTGAAGAGTATATATATATATATATTGCATGATGACGTTACATTAATTACGTCACATACTTAAGAGACTTCCACCCCTCTTTAACAGTATTCTATAATAAAGTACAATGGCAGATGGCGAGAAATTACATACTTTTTGTCCTAGGAGATCTTGGCGAAGTCGATATAGATGACATGGTTACAATCTGTGTCATTGTAATGTTTTTCCATGATTTCTGTCTCGGCAGATGTGAGGAATATATATTCGTAATTAAAAGTGGGAGAGTATCGTAATTGATAACAACATGGCATGGACTTTAAAGCGTTACATAATTGTTGAATGGCGCCATATATATGTATATAATATTATTTTGTAATGGCCACACCAATCTACGAAAATGTTGGGGTGTTTTGGGTTTTTTGGTAATTAATTTCAGTTTGGTTTGACTAAGAAGAAAACTAAAAGTGTTTTGAAAATAACAAAACAATACTCTCTCCCCCCCCCCCCCCCCCCCCCCCCTCCAAAAAAAAAAACACAACAAAAAACTTTTAATTTTCTTCTTACGTGAAACCAAACTGAAATTATTTACAAATAAAAATATTTTTGTAGGAGGATATTGTTAGTGATTTTTTTTTTTTTTTTTTTTTTTTTTTTTTTTTTTGGATAGACTTTTAGTAATTGATAAAGTAACAATTAATCTTACTTATAGATATATTTCGCCAGTTTTCAAGCACATGGTATTTTATTATTTCTGCAGAATCGCCGGCATTCATTTATTGTTACTTTCTTACTTTGGCAGCTGTCGCCATTTTAGCTGATGTATTACAAGGACAAGTCAAAGAAGCGTCAAGCAAAAGTGTTATAAACACAATTTGTGAACTTTGACAATCAACAGAAATAATTGAACAATAAATGACAAGTAATAGTGTTCAGATTTGATATCAGCGATGAATTAGGAAATTCGTGTAATTTGACACTTATTTTGATCGGTAAAATTGCAATGTCGTCAACTATAAAACTTATAAAATTTAGTGTTGCTTCAAATAATCACTTGTGATTAACGCAAATTTTTAAGCAAACTAGACAGAAAAATATATTATGGTTCGATTGTATAGGGTCTCCACGAGTACTCGAGCACGGGTCGAGTCAAGCAAGACTCGAGTCCGTTAACAGGACTCGAGTACCCGTACAAGGTAGAATGAATGAATGAATGAATGAATGAATGTTTAACGACACCCCAGCACGAAAAATACATCGGCTATTGGGTGTCAAACTATGGTAAATGCAACAACAATGTGATGATCAACATCAATATAAAAATTCAACAGTTAAGTTAAAACACAGTGTAAAGAACTGTGCAAAAAATACAAATATCGCAGATATATAAAATTACAATTTAGAGTAAAATTCAGTATCGCGTAAAAATTGTAATACAAATTCTGGATGGAATCGAAATGATTACATCACATTTGTTTCTCCAAATATATCTTTTCGAGTCTCTTTGAGATGAGGACACTCCACCAAAATGTGGCGTACCGTCAGAAGACACTGACAACGCTCACACTGAGGTGGAGGATCCTTCTTCAAAATAAATGAATGGGTCAAATAAGTATGACCGATGCGGGCACGACACAAGACTACCTCATCATTCCTGCACTGTCTATAGGAGGACTGCCACTCTCCCAAGACCGGCTTGATAGCATGAAGCTTGTTCGCAACCTCACCGTCCCAATCATATTGTCAAGTCGAAAAGGTAAATTTGTTGATATTATTTTTTAAATCAGTATAAGGTACACCAACCCTGGCATGAGGCAAATCCAAAGCAGACTTGGCAGCTGAATCTGCTATTTCATTACCCCTGATGCCAACATGGCTGGGCACCCAACAAAATACAATAACTTTATTGGCAATGGATAAAAGACACACTTTCGTATCACTATCCCAATTAAGGGATGGTCCAGCTTCATATTACGTAAAGCTTGGAGACACGAAAGTGAGTCAGTAAAAATAATAAATTTGGATGCTATTGAATCTTTAATTTCTTCTAAGGCTTTAATGACTGCCCAAAGTTCAGCACTAAAGATTGATGCCGAGTCAGGCAGTCTCATGGAAATGATAGTGTCTGATGGAAAGACTGTAGCACAAGCCACAGAATTCCCATCCCATGATCCATCTGTATACACAGGAATGTAATCACGGTACTTGTCCTAAATTTCCATGAAAAACTGTTTATAAACAACAGCATCTGTCCGATCTTTCTGCAGATGCGAAAGACCAAACACAAATTTAGGTGGTGTAATACACTATGGTGGTAAAACAAAATATGAAGGAGTTTCCAAAGTGTCTGATAAATCAATGTTGGAAAGCGACAAAAAACGCTTAATGCAAAGACCAAATGTACGAATAGCATTTAGCCTTGCATCAAACAACTTCATATATTTGTTATCAAACACCACATAATGTGCTGGATGTTTTGCTAAAGATTTAAATTGGCAGCATACTGCAGAGAAAGCTTGGCACGTCTAGCACCCAAACAAGGTTCGTGTGCATCAACGTATAAACTCTCTACAGGAGATGTTCTAAATGCGCCAAGACAAAGCCTAAGTCCCTGGTTGTGTATAGGATTTCCGTGCAGCCCAAGAGCCTGAAGTGAAGCCCACGCAGTAACCGAGATCCATCACAGTGACCGATTGCGCAGTCGAACCCACCATGGTGTGATCCTCACCTCACCACGCACACCACACGTCCAAACCCAAGGACCCCGTACAAGGTTGAATACAATGAGCAACTACAATACAATGGATAATGCAGGACAATAATTTCAGCAGTAGATAATCAACAATATATGTTACACAATCATTACATGATCATGCGCTAGTTTCTCTTTTTATAACGTGACCGTCCGTCAGTCACAACACTTATAAATGCAATACAATGGCATGATTTGGCATCCATGTTCAGCTCTGGAATTAAGATGCATAATGCTAGTATTTTATTTTATTCCTTAATCTCATCATCATCTAATGTATGTGTCGGGTACTCGGGTCTGGGTCGAGTTTGACCTTCGAGTACTCCAGTCCAATATTTTGGACTCGTGGAGACCCTAATTGTTAACCCATTTTAGTTGCATTAGCTGTTGTTAATTTAAAAACATCATTTAAGTACCGACGTTAGGACACGGGATGGACCAGAATGTAGTAATAAAAAATTTAACATCGTGCATCCGAGGTGTAAATATCGCATTTTTTCAAATATTAAATACTTACTGAAAAGGAAGTCAGTCAATGGGATAAAAAAAAATATTGTCAGATTCCTTGTGCAAAATCATTACCTATTTAGAATTTAGGATTAACTGAGTGAGAACAATACATATGAATGCAGTTATTAAGAATGTCCTACATGAAAAGTGGATAGGATTTAGAGATACTCTCTGGCAACCAGGAACTCCTGCTGACTTGGGTCCATATCTGAAATGCTTCGTAATGAGTCAAGGTATATAAGTATCAAGATTCATGTTTTTAACCAAAGTGCACTTTTTGTCTGTCATTATATTATAAACACTACATAGGTATCAACAACACGTCCCATTCTTTCTGAAATAAATGGGAAATGTTTTTACAATAAAACCAACCACAAATATAGTCTGCACTGAGCTAGTGCAATCTTTTTTTATTGATTTTATTGAATTTTATTTTCTGATTATAACCATGAATTAAACGTCCATACAGACCCTTCAAATGTACCCCCTCTCCAATGATATATTGATATGGTCCTCAACCTGTTGATAGACAACCTCCATCAGATGAAGATTCCAGTAAACCATGTTCAATTAAATTTAATAGTTTGGTGATGCTATCTTTTAATAAGAAACTATTTAAAATGTATGTTTTGTTTGTGTTTGATTTATTTTGAGACAAACTATAATCATAAATAAAATGTGGAACAAATATAAATAAATGCAGAATAGCATTCTGTTTACAATAGGATGAATTGCATATTTCCAAACGCTTTATATTGTATGCTATAGTAACTTTTCTGATATCATATATTACATCCACCAGAAGGGAGAAACTTGTAAATAGAAACCTGTAAATGTCTACGAAATTTTAAAAAATAGTCCAAATTACTCGATGTAATTCTTTTTATGGATGCCTCATAAATTACTCTAGATAACCTAGAAAGAAAACTGGCCTCAACATGCTGATTTAAAATAGCAAAACACGTTTGAAAATGTATCATGAAAACATTGGGGGGAAAAACAACAAAGATTTTGTCATTACATTTCCTGAATTATGTAAAATTTTGTTAATGAGATATGATAAGTTTACTGATTTGTGTGATTTGTGCCAAAATGCAGTATAATACGTAAGGCCGTTTTAACAGTTTCCAACCATTTGTATCACTTCACCTCTTTTGATCTGTACTGCTGACCGCCTTCGTTGTACTTACTGATATAGCACTTCGTAGGTATGTTTTTTACGCTCAGGTCCAGTCGACTATCCTACACATAGCCCATCATACTATCGTGAACAAAGATGAATTCTATAAAAACAACTATAATAGACACTACTATCTGTGGGTTTACACCCCCCCCCCCCCCCCCCCCCCCCCCCCCCCCCTAAATGTAAGTTAAAAAAATTGGAAGAGACTATTGGCATGTACAGAAAGTAAGAATAAACATACAAGGTTCCTGGTAAAAAATCCGGTCATATCTAGCGTAATTAAAATGTCTACATATTTACATGTCTAAAACCCTGGATGTAAACGTTTTTATGGATGCCTCATACATCAATCTAGATGACCTAAAAAGAATTGGCTTGAAGAAGCTTCGATATAAAATAGACTTCAGTGCTCTTGTTGGGTGAAAAATTAAAGGAAGGAAACCTCGCGGTAACACAGCATTCAAAAAACAATTAATAAAAAATAAAAACCACAAAAAGGGGCGGGCGATGTATGGTTGTGTGTTGGTTGGTCGAATTTGTGGAAAGACATACTCCTTAGTTTGTCTCTCGTTATTTGGTACAAAAAAGTTCATACGAAATACAAGCCGACTCATGTTGTCGGTCCGACATTCACGGGCAATTCTGGTTTTGCTGTACCGATCAAAGTTTTAAAAATAATATCAAAAATAATAATAATAAAAAAGATTTCAAGATATATAAAAAACAATAAAGATGTTTATATGGAGCAGCGAGAACACTATTGGTAAATAATTTTTGAAGATGCATCATGAAATTTTTTAGAAAATGGTCATTTCCCCATACATTTCCTTGATTTTGATAAAGACATTATAAAATAAATATTAAAAGCTATACATCTGCTAATACACAATTATAAATCGAACAAAATAAGCCAAATTGCATGTCCATTGGTCATTTATTTCGTGAGTAATTATCATTTTGCTGATTTGTGGGATTTTGGCCAAAATAGCACTTGGCTACCTATCCAGAATGTCCACCAAGTGATTTCGGACACTTCAGATATCAGACTTAACTAAAAATCCATGTTGGATCGGTTCACCAATTTGGTACTCAAACTCAAAATTTTGAGGTCTGGCTCATGGACTAAACTGTTTTGTTCATGTTGCGCTAAAATTTATACAACTTTGAAAGCTCTAAAATACTAGCTTGAACTTTACAGCGCGGGGGGGGGGGGGGGGGGGGGGGGTGTGCGTGCGTGCATGCGTCCGTGCGAGCGTGAACTTACTTAAATTATCAGCAGTACACACATGACTACACAAATTTGATTTCACACCATTTCGACTGTATCCTTGTTGCAGTTGCATCACGTCCATATGAATCGGAGATAAAACAAATATATAAAAATAACACCATCTATTTTATGTAAATAGTTTATTCATCACACTTGAATTGTAGTAATTTAACAAAACAGGTTCTAGAAATTACTGAAGAAATAAAAAAGAACAAAAAAGATTAAACCTTATTTTAAATGGGCCAGTATCGACTTTAGTGAGTAGCCTATAGCGAGGACTGTAAATTCGTACGTCACCAACAGATGTAGTTTATTTGGCAATAAATGAACCCACCCTGGTTACAAACAGAAACAACACCAAATAATAACATTAACAACAAAACTGCATTACATGTAGAACAACAGACAATATACAAAACACGAAGTGGTTACAAAGAACAAAGTAAAGCCTGTTTTTTGTCCGACACACGTGTACACCTACAATCTTATAACGAAATAACATAGCATAATTGACATTTTATTGCCAAAGAGACGGGATACACATAAGGTACATAGTCAGTCTTAAGGGAAAGTTTGACAATAAATTGATAATATATATTTTTTTTTTATTAACAAACGGTTATGGCTGTCGCATCTCAAATGGTTAATTTAAATAAGATCCTCCGTCACTGTATTGCTAGTGGAGCTTCCGACACGTGTTCTTCTAAAAACCTTACAATGGATGTTCTTGGAGGCAATATCCGACATTCTCTATTGATCTGTTGTAATAGCCGACACGATCTATGCATTGGTTGATTCACTTGCGTATCTACTTACATTATCTGTGTGTTTTGTTAATGTCACTTAGTGTATTTGTTCTTGCCATTCATGTATTTGCCGATGTCAAATGTGAATTTTTCCTATTTATTTCTTCACAGATGTAATTATTTTTTTCTTTTCTTTGGTTATGTGTTTTGGACCCAACCAAGTATTTTCTGTTATGAGTAAAGTCATTAATGGCGCATATAGTTTAATTTCCCTGGTGCATATTGCTTCTTTCTTCTTTTTTTTGCCGATACGATCTGGTTATCTGCTGATGTGAATTTCGGACACGAATGTTGGTGTTTTAATTGAATGTGTTCAAGAGAACTGTGTGTTTGCCGATTTGAGTTATCAGAGGCGGATCTAGCCTCTCCCCCCCCCCCCCCCCCCCCCCCCCCAAATTTTGCGATACTTATAATTTTATTATATATTAAAAAAAAAAAAATTACGATCCCCCTCCAAGCCTCCCCAAAAGTTCACTTGGCATTCCACCTCATGCCACTGGGGCCCCCTAACTGGATTTTCTGGATCCGCCACTGGTTATATTGTAACTCAATTTTATGAACCAGAACCTCCTGGTATATATCGTGTTTTTGGTGGAACATATCCTGATTTTAAATCGTCGTTTGATGACTTCGGACTGTAAAAAAAATAAAAAAAAAAAAAATATAATATTACTAAACTGTTATTCTAAAACAAAAGTATATATTAAGACTACTTATTGATAACTTTTTTCTTTTTTCTAAAAATAAATGAGCCACGTCCACAACGTCCTTAGTTTTTGAAGAAATGATTAGCTTGGATATTTCAAACTCCATACACGTTAAATTGTTTACTGCTGTCAAGCAATAAACAACAAATGGATCAGAAATGCTGTGTTTGTTTGTTTGTTTCGTTGCTGTTTTTTCATGCTTTTGTGCAGATATATTACATCACTGAAAGTTACACGTTTATTTACCGTTACAGAAGACCTAAGGATTTGTAATCTGAATTTGTACTCGGTGTATACGGTATATACTCACCTTGTTTTTGGTGTTGTTGTGTTGTTGTTGTTGTGGGGTTTGTTTTGTTTGTTTGTTTGTTTGTTTGTTGTTGTGTGTTTTTTTTTTGGGGGGGGGGATTTGTGGGTGTGTTGTTGTTGTTGTTTGTTTGTTTTTTGTTTGGGTTTTTTTTTTTTGGGGGGGGGTTGTTTTGGGTTTTTTCTTTTGTTTTGTTTTACAGGCCGTAATCTAGAATTGAAAAAGGACAAGTGACGTCTCCCTTACCAGGAGAAAGGGGGTAAGTTTGATTTAATGTGTGTGTTTGTGTGTGTGTGTGTGTGTGTGTGTGTGTCTGTGTCATATCATATCATATCTTGATCATATATCTTACATTTTCAGTGCAATCAAAGTGTGTGATTAATCGATGTCACAGAACTAGATTTATTGACATTTAAGCAAACGTACTTGGGTGACAATCCATAATTGACGTATGCATTCGGTCATCAAATAAAAACATTTCAATAACGATTTTACACTAAAAGCTGCCCAGCGTTCAGAAAACAAACAAAAAACGTTAAGCACTATTATTATTATTATATTAGTATTATTCTCTATTTCATCTATTAATCACTGATCGGTGAATATCCCTACAGTTTTGGCCTTCACGTCGGAGGTTCTCATTACCAAAACTGTTGGGATATTCAACGATACACCGGGTAAGTGTGGGTATAACTATCACCCCACTTTAGGTTGAGTGAATTATTACTATATCAGTTCTATGGAAAATATTATCAATAACCAGAAAGTAATAATAAAAAGTGAAACGAAAATAACATGGACCAGACGTCGTGACCCTCACATTTTGTTCTGAGTGTTGAAACGGTCTATTTGACAGTTGTCCGTGTCACACGTGCAAATGCAATTTGGTGCAGTTTTATCCTTGTGCGTTAGGGCTGTACTGGTATCGGAATGTATTAAAACTCAGGGACATAGTTACATTTTTTTGAGGATGGGAACAGTGTCGAGGAATTAAGAAGTAAAATACCATCTCCGAGACAATTTTTTTAATGTTTAAAACACCGTTCATGATATGTAGAACTAGAAATCATATTTAATTATTACTTTTCAAAAAAAGATTTGGGAATTTACTGGAGTGGGGTAGCTGATACCCCTACCACGCTAACTACAGCTCCGCACTTTGCATGTTTTTAACAGATGTGTCATGCTATAAATATTGTGAAAATAAAATTTGAAGTTTGTCATATGCAAACGATGTCATCATCCAAACCAATTTTTGTTGATGGCTTGTTCTATTGGTTGAAATATTACGAGAACATTATTTGTTATATGCAAATGACAGTGTCACCAATCGAAGCCATTGTTCTCTTATTTTGTAAAGGCTAATCGTGACGGACGGTCGAGTGTGTGAAAAGAAGTCTGGGAGAAAAAAAAAAAACTTTCAAGACCGAAAGGAATTGTTTTATTTGTTTCGTTCGTTTTGTTAAATTGACTGCATTTTATGTACGGGAGGACTTTCCTTTGACACTGTCAAAAACCCTAACCCTAACTTTATTTATTTTAAGTATTTATAATGTTCTTTATATGGGACAGTGCCAAAGGAAAGTCCTACCTGCTACTGATTCCCGCGAACACGGCTAAGAACACGTGGTGTTGTATAATACAGGTGTATGACAGGTGGGCATGTGTACCAAAATTGGGAACATTTGTCTACATTCCCCCAATATGGATACCTAAAAACTTTAGTCAAGTGTTGAAGGATTTAAAAGACAATGCGTTGTAATCGAACATGGCAAGTTTGAATCAGACGGAAAATGTTAGTAACAGACGCGCTGTCGTGCACTTCTTCGAATGAACACGTGCTCATCAAATATAGGATTTGAATGTAAGTTATGGCAATAAACGTTCATGGTATTATTCATCATTTTTGTTTGTTTTAAATATGTAGTTAAATGAAAAGTCTAGGTGTATTGTAATACACCTCCACTTTTTGAGAAAAGTGTAGGTGTATCGGTGAATACACCTACACTTTTAACAAAACAAAAAACACGACGAGGCAAGACTTCCGAACGTTCCAGCATTTAGTTCATTCAGGCTTAGGGTAAGGGTTAGTGATATTATTATCATGCATGCTGGAACGTTCGGAAGTCTTTTCCTAAGAGCAATTATAACCGTCCAAACGTCGTCTAGCTCTCGAACGGCAGAGCACTCAATGTATCATTGTACAAAGAATATTGCGACCTCTGAAGCGAGGGCAAAACAAGAGACAACGCTTCGACGCAAGTTGTTTGCAATTTGCAAATCCGGTGCAGATTTATGTTGACCAATGTTAACTGATTACTAGCTAGATTATTTGCTAACAAAAACTGATTCATCAGAAGGCCATATGAAATGATAGATCTACTGTGATACAAATTATAACTATTGCTCATCTTCAGTTTCACAATATCCCGAGAAAGAGGTATATTCACTAAATGATAGGCGTTCAGTCTATACTAACAATTTTGATTTTGATTTTAATAGTATGGGTTCGGACTATATCCTGGGTACAAATTAGGCAAAATATCCACCCGGTAACCCCCCCCCCCCCCCCCCCCCCTTTCATTCATTTCATATATAAGCCCCATGAAAAAAAAAAAAATCCCTCTTTACATTGATGATGGAGGGGAGACCGGACGAATATTTTCACATTCCTCGGTGTTGCTTGGATCACGTTAAACGTCAGCCCAGTTTCCTAAGACCGTGTTTATACCAGCAGCCTGACAACTGATGCCAACTATCCTCCCTCCTCTTTTATATAAGCATATTGATAAGATGAATACTGAAACCGCAGTATTTCCATTTCGGTATGCGACTACTTGACTGGGACATAACCCATGTTTGTCAAATGAGAAATCTCAATATCACTCGAACCAGGGATACACGAATCTTGTAGGATAATCATTCTCCATGTGGGGTCACCCATAATCGCACCCAATCCGGATAGCTTTACAATGGCATAGGACATGTAGATCATGGACAGCAATAAAAATATCCACAGTAGAAAAGCAAGAAAACAGTCACCATTGTATATACCGTTGACCGGTATATAATATACGACATCCCGATTAAAGAGAAAATCCTGGCCCTGCCTTTCTTCAAGAAGCTTTTGATGATGTGACACTATGATTTCATCGAGAAAAATAAATGAAAGCCTGGTATACATGGAACTACTACCCTGCTGTGACATGTGACCCTTCCACCAAAGGAGATGCAGATGATCTACACGTCCAGCCTGGAACACTTTGACGAAATAGAGGCGGTGTTAAACTTTCAGAAGGGGAAGGCAATGGAAACCATTTTATTCACACATGATGCCCTACTGCAGAACACAAAACAAATTGCCTACCAAGCTTAAATATAGCTCATCATTGAAAAGTTAACAAACTGCACCCACTCTAGAAAGGGTGCAGATGGACTTTAATAAAGGCCTGCAGTACATTGGTTAAGTGGATGTCGTCCCATTACGTCTATTTCTCGAGTGGTTCAAGTGTCAATTGGTCTAAAAGATAAGGCCATAGCATTACCTATATAATAATGCGCAATTCGGACGTTTGTGTGTTTAGAAAAGGGGTTTGTTTAAAATTACATGGTCATGTGTCTATTCGTTTTTATTGATTTAGTAATAATGCATGTATTAAATGAGGTAAAATATTCAATTACATTAACTAATATAAACAGATCTCTCCAATTTGTTTTGTATGTGTTTGAAATGTCTCGGGACATCTTAGTAATATTACGCGAGGTATATTCGGGAACTCATAACATTGAATTCGGATACATAACAACATTGAATTCGGATAAAATTAACCTTACTAACTAGTCTTTAAGTATTTCTCACTAAAAGTTCATTACAATTTTATGCTTTTTAATAGTTTTATCAAATGTTTTTATTGTTAATATAATACAATATTAATGAAATGTGGACAGGTCCAAATGGAGGTAACAGGCAGGATCACGTTCCACAAAGCGATCTTAGTACATGGTTGTTATAGACTAAAGGTGATCTTGGTGGTAAGATCGCTTCGGGGTATGGGGCCCAGGTGATTAGCGATTCACTCATTTATTTCTACAATTTATTATAGTGTTCGACCAAATGGCATTTTGACCAAATGGAGGTGACTCGTTAAGTGTGGTTGCTAGTCTGAGGGGATGTCAGACGTTCTTCCAAAACGACCTGATAGAAGTGTTCTGAACTGTACTTCTTACTGTGAGAATTAAGGGTTCAATAAAAACTCCAAGCCAGTGCAGTGGCGTATGAAATCAGAAAAGCATCAGCAATAATATACAGCTATATATGGCAATTTTAATCGAGTTAATCTATGCTGTGGCTTAGAGACAGATACAGGATTTTGTTTGCGGGGGGGGGGGGGGGGGGGGGGGGGGGGGGGGGGGGGGGTAGGGTAACAAAATTATAAAGCGGACGATGGACTTGATATATCATTTATGTCACTTTTGTAACTAAATAATTAGTTTATATTTACAGGCTTTCTTTGACAATATTAGTAACCTAACAAAAGTACATTGTTTGTATATATTTACATTTGTATGCGATTTGGGGGAATATTGGTACCCATTTTGAACAAAAGTGGCCATCTTGAATTTTCCTTTGCAATACGGTCTAATAACACTACAAACGACAAACGCAACATTTCGAAAGGTATGCAAAAAATATTTATTTCTCTATATACAAAGAACACAGTACATTTTTAAAGGGTAAGTATGGTCATTTATATATGAGTGATATAAAGAGTTTCCGCCAGAAAATTTAATCTATTTTTAAAATAACTTTTAGATAAGTAAGACAATTGCTGTTTCAAAGTACATAAAATATCGAATTTCAAAACAAACCTATAACCTATAAGTTACCTAAGTTAGGGACACTTATGGTTTGTTTTGTTTACCCTCAAATTATTTTCTGGCAAAAAGCCTTCAGGGTTACACATGACTAGGATGCTTGTACTGTGGTAGGAGGGTACTGCTTGAAAATATGAAAATACTTCGTAATACAATAAATAAATAAAAATAAAGAACAAACAAAAATAAATAAAACAATTAATTAATAAATTAAAAATTGATTTTTTTAATTATTATTTATAAAAGTCATTTGAGGAAAATAAACCCGAGTACTTCGAATTGACCAATGTAAGCTATATCCAACTCGGCTGTTTTTCAGTCATAAGAATTAAACGACTATTTAATCGTATAGCCCAGTTCTCACTTGAACGATTTTACGTACAACTGCGGTGCGACTAAAAGATTGTACAGCCGTTACCTAGGGCCCCCCCCCCCCCCCCCCCCCCCCCCCCCCCGCAGTCTCACTTGTGCAACTGCCATGCGACTGCCTTTCTGCACCGGGCTCGCATGAGAGTTGCACAGGTTGCACGACAGTTGCACGGAAGTCTAATGGATGTCGCACGGGAGTCGCAGGGGGTCCGCTGGGAGTCGCACATCTCGGCTCCCTTAAGACTCACTTACGACTCCCGTGCGACCTATCATACTGCCGTGCGACTGCTTTGCAACCTCTATGCGACCAATGCGAACTGTGCGAACCTAGAGACAGCCGTACGATAATTTTAAACATTTAAAAAATGTCGCACCGGCATGCGACATGTCCGAAATATACACACGACACCCCTACAACGTGTGCGAATCATCAACATACTGCCGTGCGACTCCCGCACGCCCTGTACGATTTGGTGGTCGCACGGAATTCGCGTAGAAAATCGTTCAAGTGAGAACGGGGTTTAGAGAAGAAAACGGTTGGATACATTCGTAGTGTTCAACGTTTGTAAAATTGCTTTCATTATTTTTTTTCACGCTATTTATGTCAAATGTATGAACCAACCCTAATACACTCAACATTCAATGCATGAAAATATGCGTTTATTTATACATAAAATGCCATTTCTGCGATACAGACTCAACGTCTCTAAGATAATTACCACATTTACACTAGCATTTTTAGCCCGGATCAATTGGCCTGGACCTGATACGAGTTACATTTGGCCCGAGCTACAATGTAAAAAGGGTTGACGCATTCACACGTTTTCACTTTTGGTACCAAAACGTGCCTCCGCCTGTTACCGACTCCGGTCGGGCTGTTGGTGTTCTCTTGCACCTGCCAGTGCAGGCGGTCCCTTCTCCCACCCACCCCAACCCTTTCCTATCCTGGACGGAGGAGCCGGCCAAGACCGGCACGTGTGTCCATGGCACGTTGAACCACATGACCTAACCTGACCTGACCAAAACGTGTGCTGCCAAACAAAACATGTTACCGATAGATGTAGCTAAGTGCATTTCCTGTTTACTTCCTACTTTAGATTCTACAAAACTGTTAAGTTTATTTTTTATTTATTTACCACGACAGCGATTATTATCTTGGCACTTACTGCTACATTCCATGTGAATGACATATCTGGAAAATATGACGTACATAAATTCACTAGATTAAGCCAATAAGGTGAAAATATGACGTAATGAAACAAAGTGTGTAGTGAGTTTAAGAATGCTTTCTATTGAACTTTAAAGGACTTTTATCACATTTATACTCCTTTGGTGGTCGAATGCCATCTGAGATTCTTCCGATCAGTTGAATTTCAAACAGAATAGCCGTGTGGTTACTATTTGGCTCGAGCCTGGAACCACGGAGTGTTCACACCAACATTTGGCCTCATCAAACTAAATATCTATCATTTCATATGGCTTTTCGATGAAATAACTCTATTGGCAGATTATCTATCAAATAACCACATACTACTGTGCAACATAAATTGGCACTAAATCAAAGAAAACATCAAATCATTTACCTCGATGCGTTGGTATTTTGCTTTTCTCTCGCTTCATAGCTCGAGCTCATAATATCTTGTGTACAATGATATACTGTGTACATGGTGACACGTGAACCATGGACAGCAAAGAAGATGGTGTATTGATGTCTGGTGTGTGATTTTGTTTTTCAAATCGGATTAGGTCCAAAATATTACAGGGACTAATAACTTTGTGACTTGGCAGACTTTCACCAAAAGACCGTCCATTTTTTCTCCGTTTGGATTACGGCCTCTGTTTATGCAGTGGAGAAATTGTATTACTTCACAACCATCTTCATTTTAAAAATGTACATTAAAGGAGTGGTAGATGCATGTTGATATTTTATCGAACTGAGCCCAACTTTTGCTTCAGTTTGTCAGAACTAATAGTATTCTGATTTCGTAATCGACAATGGATTTGCAGTTTTATTATTTATGCTGAGTGGTCGGTTTGTTTTGGTATTTCTTGTTTTAGTTCTATGATATATTATGGGCAAGTATTTAAGTTTCAATCAAACTTCAAATTAATGCAGTCACAAACGTTCATCCTTTTGCTATGAGAGCAAAACACTGCATGTCAAGCAAATAACTGAATATTTTAGTTACAGTGTCAGACATATTGTAAATTAAAAATATATGGATGACTGGTTAGGTCATGTTTTATAAATTATGGACAAATATTAAAATTATGATGGTTTGTGTTGCAAATATTAAATACAGACACTTGTTTTATTTTGTGTCATATCTCATGTCATTAATAATATATGTTCCTTTGTCAGATTCGGGCAATATTTTTTCAAAGTTAAAAACTTTTTTATGGCCGCTTTTGTCACATTTAAATATTACATCAACTGTGCATCGTGTAACGTACAGTGTAATACCAACTCAAATGGCTTGCCAATAATAGAACCAAAACAATATACATACATCAAAAGGACACAATTTACTCAATCTGATTAAAATTAGCTCTACTGGGTCTAGCCAGTAGATCTAACAGCATTGCGTTGACTCGCATGTCCAGGTGACATTTCATCTAAACATAACAATTTAAATATCGACCAATTACACTTCGCCTTTTATAGCGTTATTCGGGAGCATACAAATTCTAAAAATATCGGGCGAGATTATTTATGCAATAAGCGAACTTGTTGGTCTATTTCAACATTGAAAAAACAGGGGGGAAAGTACAGTAACAAACTTTGGATTGTATACTAGTATAAACAGATTTTATTGCTACACCATCACGGTTTATTTTTTCGTCTTGAAACAAATTTTATATAAAATGTTATATTGTAATTAGTTTCTGGCATACTTCGTAATTCACCCGAATTATTTCGTATACCCTCGGCATAATCCCGAATGTTTTCAAATTCCTTTCAAATCACTGGCATGATTTTGCACGTAAGGTTTTGACTGGTCGAATGAAAGGTCAACTGGACATCAGCTCCAACGGGCTGCTGTTATATCCACATGTAATAGTGCAGCTAATTTTAATTAGATTGCAAATTACTTGTATTACATCAAATAAAACACAGTTTAACTTCTTTAAGTGTGTATTGCAAAATTATAATTCATGGAATTAAGGTACATATATATATCGAAATTGCCGGTGTATCATGAGTTATCTCCATTGCCAAAATAACGTAACAAAAAATACTAATTAATATTAACTTATGAATGAATAGCATTAAATAATTAATGCATTGCAATTATTATTAAAAACAACAAATACACGTACAGACATTAAATATGTCTTTAAAAACAACATTAAATATAATAAACAAGGCGCATAACGTTTGTTCATAATTTTCTCTGTCGGTGTCGGAAGGTGTGAATTCCGGTGTAATGAACAGAATAACACTGATGTACGTTTGTTTCCGACAATTTGTGGTCGGATTGTGTAAATGTCGTATTAACGACGGCCGTTGTAACGAGGTCTGACTATACATATATATGAAGAGTTTAGGCGCAAAACGCGATATATCCATTTTTCATTTTCAGTAAAAATTGTTTTTTTAACTGGCGTATATCGCGTTTTTCAGCAAATCAGCGGGCCTACGATTAGCCCTTACTGACATACAATAATGGCTTTAACTAAAACTAGAAAGAAAATGGTTTATATCGCATTTTGCGCCTAAACTCTTCATTTATATATACATATATAAATAGAGGTTATTACCAGAGTGTTTTTCGGTATCGTCAATATCATATATTAGGAATAAAAAATGTATTATGCGAGCCTCGAATGACGTCATTTTGGATGTCCTTACATCAAAATAAAGTTATGCCTAACGTTTTTTGTTTTCTGAACGCTGGACAGCTTTCAGTGTCAAATTGCCATTGAAATGTTTTTATTTGATGACTACCCCTGCGTGTGCTGTAACCTCACCGTGGTGCAGGGGTGTAACATTCTCTTTGAGAATGGCCAATACAGCACAAAATTGAAGTTTTGAGTAAAATTCGGTGTCCGTAAAATTCTGTGATATTTGTGTTTTTGCACAGTTCTTTACACTGTTTTTGAATTTTTATATTGATGTTGATCATCACTTTATTTATTTGCATTACCATAGTTTGACACCCAATAGCCGATGTATTTTTCGTGCTGGGGTGTCGTTAAACATTCATTCATTCATTCATTCATTTATTTGATGACTATGAATGCATACGTCAATCGTGGAGTGTCACCCAAGAACGTTCGCTTAAATGTCAATAAACCTAGTGCCGAGACCTCGACTAATTTACATCTAATTTGCAAAGTTATCAAATTCTTAAAGTATGTGATCTGAAAAATATCACATACCTTGATTGCACTGAAAATGTAAGATATTATATGATATATATATATATATATATATATATATATATATATATATATATATATATACACACACACACACACTCAGTCAAATTAAAAACTTCACAATCTAAAATTTGAATAAAGTCATGAGTGATGAAAGCGGATATTTTTTCAGGAATAAATATTGTAATGGCAATGTCTACAGTTCATTTATAACCCATCACAGCCCACGTGACCTGATCCATAGCAAGTGCACAGCACCATTGAGGCAAAAGTGGATTTACACGTGCCACTGGTCACGTGATTACAATAACACGTATTTTCATTGTTACTTGCTCACGCTAGTCTGACAATATTAAAACGATATTTGTTACGACCTGTTTCGATGCCACGCCTCGCAAATGTGCAGCGTCAACGAGACGTCGGCATGTTGCACGCGGGAACGTCAATAGCTGACGTTGCAAGGGCGTTGGGTTGCAGGCGACGGGCAATTTATGATCTGCGGACATGAGTACAACAAACGGGCACTACAGCTGATCGCCTCAGAAGACCGTGATATTGTGTTACGTCACCTCCGCAACCAGTAATGAACGTTTGACACGTTGGGCGTCTGCGCAAACTATCCGAAATCGGCTACGAACCGCTAACCTCCATGTACGGCGCCCATATGTTAGACCCATTTTGACCCAATTTGATCGACGTCAACGTCAACTGTGGGCACGTCACTTGCGATGGACTCGGGGGGAGTGGAATAGTCGTGTTTAGCAATGAATCAAGATTCACACTGCGATTTACCGATGGCAGGCAGAGGGTTTGGAGACGACGTGGTGAACATCATGCTCAGTGTTGTGTCAGTGAAGTTGACAGATTCGGAGGAGGAAGTGTAATGGTTTGGGATGCTGTCTGTGGAAATGGGACGTTCTCGACTTCTTGTCATCCATGGCAACCTCAACGCTGCTGCATACCGCGACCAGGTGCTGGCCCAGGAACTTGTGCCCTTCATGGCAGCTCGTGGTCCAGGCCTGATCTTTCTGCATGACAACGCCAGACCCCACACGGTCATCTTGACAACCTGAGGAACGCGAGCATCAGTGTCATGGATTGACCTGAATCTCATCGAGCATGTCTGGGATGTGCTAGGAAGACACCTGCGCACTCTCAGGAACCCTTCACAGACTTTGCAGGAACTTGGTGCCACATTAGTGGCACAATATGGCGCAGTATCTCTACTGCAGTTTTACACGCATCAGGCAGTCAATGAGGAGGTGCTGCATTACAATTGTGGGTACACATGGAGGGCATACGTGCTACTGAACCTGTGATTTCATCAGACGACCCTGCTTGTGAATTGCCATTTTGACTGCTTCTGATTTTGATGAATGCTGTGGGCACATCAAACAGATTTATGACTCAACATTTATTCCTATTCTTTCTTTGGACATCATACAATAAAAAAATACCTTATTTAATACGTTCTTCTGTCATATTTGCTAATTAGCAAAGATGAAATAGTTGTTAAGTTTTTAATTTCCCCCTCTCTCTCTCTCTCTCTCTCTCTCTCTCTCTCTCTCTCTCTCTCTTGTAACTTACATTGATTGTCTATGTGGTGACACTGGTGGCGACACTGGATGAGTGTGTGGCGACACTGGATGAGTGTGTGGCGACACTGGGTGAGTGTGTGGCGACACTGGGTGAGTGTGTGGCGACACTGGATGAGTGTTTGACGACATTAAATGTGTATCCATCAAGGTGACCTCGTGATGGGCTGAATCATGCCTGTCATGCCTGTGATAAAAATATGTCATCACAATAATTTGATATGAACATACAAATGAAGAATTTGACATCATAATAATTTTATATGATCATACATGTGATTGATTACATTTAAACACGTTGTTATGTTTCACTGTTCAATGTTTCTTTTTGTTTTTCAGTCCCCAATCAAAGGAGCATTGAATTTCACTAATTATCCTTCAAAGTGCAGGTTCTTCAAATTACATTTTCTGTTTTCAACTAAATAGGTGTGGTCGTGGTCCTTTCCATTTCATCTAAGTACTGCCATTCCCAGGATATGTTCATTCCATTTCATCTGAAGAACTGCCATTCCCAGGATATGTTCATTCCATTTCATCTGAAGTACTGCCATTCCCAGGATATGTTCATTCCATTTCATCTGAAGAACTGCCATTCCCAGGATATGTTCATTCTATTTTGTCTGAAGGACAGCTACTCCCCAGGACAATATATCCTTTCCATTTCATCTGAAGAACTGCCATTCCCAGGATATGTTCATTCTATTTTGTTTAATGACAGCCACTCCCCAGGACGATATGTTATGATTATCCCCACTTTGTCTAAAGGACTGCTGCTCCCCACGATGATATATCCTTACAACTTTGTCTGAAAGACTGTCACTTCCAGACAAATCTAAATGTACACAAGATAGAGCTTGAGGAATGAACTCAGGCACACATCAAAATAGGTTGAGAACAGTCATTCAGAAGGTTACCACTTGTTAAGAAAGTCAAGAACAGTACCTTGTGCTTCATAATAGATTTTTTGGTGGGTTTTTTTAACAAAACCATAACCTAAATGTTGATCAATTGTGTAATGATTAAATAAAATTCATACACACAAGTATTAGTACAATGAGAACTGATATGAACGAATAACAAAATTATCAGTGTATTTGTGAAGGGGTGGTAATGGGAATTGTAAACTTCAGAAAAGTGTCATAACCTATAGCTTACCAGGCCTATAATTTATGGTAACCTGTATATGGGTTACCAGGCACAATGCTTATTTCGATATCTGATAGACATTAGGGCAAGCATTAATGAATCACTGTCAATACACAAAAGGTGAGCATACCCTTTCCCAGTATTCATGAGCTCAGCTATAGCTGTCAAGTCTGTAATTCTCATCTAATTGATTTAAAAAACATGCACATGGCTCAACCAAAACAATGAAAATATATGTACAAACTAGCAATAGGGTACAGCATCATTTCAGACAGGACGGGGCCTCTATATATCTGCCATAAAAAGGCTTGAATGTTTTGGACATCACAACTGTAATGAATCAAATTTGATGTGTCCTTGTGAAACAGAAAATACAAAAATTGGGATATTTTATGGAAAGCAGTAAGGAAAATTATGGTATGGTCACTTAATAATGACAAAGTCATGGATATTTAGTGGATATTCGACATTAAGGCATGCAATGTGGTCCAGTATATTATAAGCTTTGATTTGATATCTAATACATGCCACCGACTCATTTGTATGGGTATTTCGGAGCACAAAAATTATAGTGTACTGATTATGACCTGGTGACAAATGAGTAGTGGATCTTCATTTTGTCAATGTTAATAGTTTCATGTTCAGAACATATTGGGGCTTCTAAAAACATAATGTAGTAGACTTGTGTGGAGATCTGCCCTATGTAGCCCATGGTCTATTATGTTTTCATTGTTTTAGATGAATTGATAGACAACAGCTGTGGTGACAGTACTCATGATGGGTGCAACCGGTTGGGCTGGGTATGCTCACCTTTTGCGAACACCTGATATCAGCACTGTTCTGACAGTGATTCATGAGTGCATGTCATCACAGCTATACTTATTCTGTTGAGCTCAGTCCGATGCCAGGTTTGATTTAGTAAACTACTCTGGAAGTGGCAATAATCTGTGGCAGTGCCAGAGGGATGAAATCTCCAGTATAGGATCTCTTCAGGAGTGGCTGTCCTATAGACAAGACACTAGAGAGACATTTGTGGAATCAACCACTATTTTACCAAATACCCATTTGACTCTTATTGTGCGGATATACGGCCCTGACCATGTGTTATGGTTTTGTCAATCATATTTATTGAAAGTCCACATATTTGGTAGATAATTATATGCATGTATTTATATATTTGTAAGGAATTCCCCTTGTTTAAGGAACAATTAACTAAATGCCTCTTGGTTAAGAAATGGAGGTTTCCGTTAAGTTTGTTATAGGGACTTTAACAAATTTATATAGTGTTGAATTATCAAATATTTTAATACTGGTGAGTGACTCAGACTGAATATAATTTCACACAATTAATTAAATACCACTTGTCTCGAAGAGATTTTGGCAATAATAGAAAGTCCATCCTTTATAGTGGTCAGGATAATAGTACCACAAAGGCAAATTAACATTGTAGCGGAGAGGGAATATGTCAAATGTTTTTTTAAGTATGCAATTTGTGAAAAGTTTATTGCGATTTAGCATGGTGCTAGGTATAGGCATACAGTTTTCAAAAATCAGTGCATACAAGTGGGGTGGTCACTGCCGAAAAGAGAATGTCTCAGCTGCATGTAGCTCTAGATCCACTTTTTGTTAATCTTTTGGTGCGAGGAATCTCTTTCTGAAGTAATTTTTGTGCTTTCAATTTCAAGGTCATTTTACCAAAATATATTTTGTTACAGCCATAACTTAGTCACATAGAAAGATTGTCAAGGTCTCTAGACCTATGTTTTTTATCACCAGCAATTAATTTTTCACTTTTTTAACACCTCACTGTCACTCTACAGTAAAAAATGCAATATGGTGGTCAAAATGGCTACTATTTTAGCTAAAAATAACCATAACTTTGGAACTGAATGACACCAACGACACTAGAGCACATTGATTTATTAATCATCGGCTACTGGATGTCAACCATTTAGTTACATTGGCATATAGTCTTAGAAAAGAAACCCACTACATTTTCCCATTAGTAGCAAGCCACATTACAAAGAAAGATGATCTTTGGCTCCATATCTATGTTTTCGACCCCAAGGAATTCATTTTTCAGGTTTCTATAGGCAAGGTGAATTAATTTCTATTCAAAGAAAGTTTAAAGGTCAATGGTTTTCATACTTATATTTTTTTCCAAAATCTACATGCAAAATATTTTTTCAACCTGAATGACTTGCTCAAACAAATACCAAATTGCAAAAACATTTCACAAAGTGCATATTTTTAAATAACTTTTGACACATTCCCCATGCAGTACACCATTTTCACACGGTGCTGACCTAAAAAGATGGAAAACTTCAAAAAACGCCAGTGATGTACTCTGGGTTCTTCTTCCATGGCCAACGCACAGACGTTGTTATGCCAAGGGCCACAGTTGGAGTTTTCCCCATCTTCAATGAGAAGGCATCATCATAGCCATGCAGAAACACTCATTCTTGTGGTCAAGAAGGCAACAGAGTTAATGAATCCTGGCCAGGTTACAGCCCTGGCCATGCAGGAATTTACTCTCTATGACCAAAGACAAAAAATGTCAATGGGAGTACACTGACGAGGTCAGTGAATCAAAGATGGTGTACTTCATGGGCTTCCTCCACATCGCACAACAACTGGTCAAAGGCCATGGTATGTAATTTTCTATCTGTGGAAAAGTGCATATAAAAGATCCCTTGCTGCTAATGGAAACATGTATCGGGTTTCGTCCGATGACTACTAGTCAGAATTACCAAATGTTTTACATCCAATAGCTCATGATTAATTAATCAATGTGCTCTAATGGTGTCGTTAAGCAAAAGAAACTAACTTTCCTCCATAGCGAGATGATGACCATTGATTGAGTTTGAGAGATCCCTGACCCCAGTGAATGGGTCCATAATTATATTTTCAACCCAAACTAATATCTTGATAATAATGTTTTCAAACTTAAAAACTACTGTAATGTTTTCTTTCTATTTTATGCAGTTTTGCTAATGGATGCTTTAAACATGGGATGGACCCAAAGGTTATATTTTGTGGCTCAGTTCCAGAGGTATTGTCATTTTTAGCTAGAACGGCAGCCATTTTGCTCATCGTATTGGATTTTTGACTATAAGGAGACAATAAGGTGTCTAATAAACTAAAAAAGTAAATGCCTGGAGTTGAAAAAATAGGGATTACATGAATAGTCCGTCCTATCCTTTTATAAAAATGTTTGTTTGATGTAAGAAGATAAGTAAAAGTCTTTGGGAAATAACAAAAAAATGTGTGTGCAATTAAAAAAATATTTGGTTCCGAAATAAATAAAACTGTAATATATACCATAGTAAAAAAGCAACACTTGCAGCATTACGGACACCATTTTGTTTTATGGATTGGTAGTCTTGACAGAGACAACTCTATTTGATTAATTTCACTACAGAGGGAGCAGCAAGAAAATAAACAGTTATCTCATTAAAGCAAGAATATACCAGTCCATAAAACCAAATGGCGTCCATAATCCTGCAAGTGTCGCTTTCTACTATGGTATATATTACAGTTTTATTTATTTCTAAACCAATTTTTATTTTTTTATTGCACATACAAGTTGTTATTTTCAAAACATTTTTACTTTTTTTCTTACATCAAATCAAACTGAAATTATTTACAAAAAACATTTTTTATAAAAGGATGGGATGGACAGTAAATACCTCAATTATCTGTTTGTTTGCTAAATATGACCTTGAAATGACTTTTGATGTTGAAAATGACCTTGAAACAAAAATATGTCTTCAGAAATTGATTTTTTGCACTAAAAACCATAGAAAAGTGGTATTATACAAGGATCTAGTTCTAACAGGAGCTGAGATATGATATTCTTTTTGCATTTTGTGCATACCAACCACCAGTGAACTTCCCCAACTTTTTTTGTTTTATTTATGACCATATTTAACACCATGCCAAATTGCACAAACATGTCACAAAGTGCACAATTTTTATGAATTCCTTCTCCACTATTGGTATTAATCATATGTTGTAAATTTTGAGTTGTGTGTACTAAACACACAATATACAAGTATCTAATCGGTTCCCCAATACAACTATCTTTCCATAGTCATCAAGGTGTTTTGATGGAGTTGTTAATGTGAAGTTTTATCAACTTCAAACTAAATCAGTTACAATCACACCTTCAAAACTAATGATTGCAAAATTTTCTCACTCACTCTCACTCTCACTCTCACTCTCTCACTCACTCACTCACTCTCTCACACACACAAAAGCAATGTGGATATTGTCTAGTTGACTTACATATGTGGACTTGTTTTACCAAGTGAACTGTGAGATGATTTCGAACCGTGGCTTGTGGTCCCCAATGAATGTCTGTGTAAAAATAATAAACATACAATCATCTAATCCATTAAGTGCTGCAAAAATTTTATTTGAGAAATTATTGTTGTATTTTCACAGAAAATAACAATAATATTTTTATTGGTAGAAAGCTGGAACTACATGTATCCAAAATCACTAATACAAAGGCAATGAAACACCAGGGTAAAGCGAATGAGGGATACTTTAGAATGAAAATGTGGATTATTATAAAATGTTTTACAATCATGCCATTTGCAGTTTTAATAATCATTAAATGTTTTACCTGTGTTCATATGTTTCTAAGCAAATAGAAAACATTATGTTAGACTAATACATGATCTGATGATCATTTCCTTTTTATTATTAATTTTATTATTGTAAAAATTCTTTATAATGTATGAATTATAGTTATAAGTAATATTATTAAAAAGTTAAATATTATTACATAGATTTTAAAGAAGCATTCTGAAACCATTGTTAAAACAATACATGTTACCTATTAGCCCAACCAATTTTCATGGGGATGTAATATATGAATATAACATTTATGAGGGTGAAATACATCATGAAACACAAACTTGATATATAACTCTATGTGATAAAGTTAGACATGTCATTTCAGCCTGAAATTCAGATCAATATCTTGAAGCACTGGAGGGTAAAAACAAAGTACTGAAAACTGTGATGCTGTGATGGTTGTAATATTTTGTAAGTTCAAAGGCCCTATCTCTATCAAAAAGGGTTAAAACCTCATGATAGTCAAACTTGGTCTGCAACTCTACAAGATGAAGCTATAAGCACAATATTTCAGCTTAATATGTTGACACATTGCAAAGTCCAGAAAACTATGATGCTTGTTTAAGACATTTGAATAATAATTTTTAAAAACCCTGATGAATTGCAATATAACTCCATAATGAATAAAGTTAAAATTTGTATAACAACATATTATTAAGTTTTAAACCCATACCAACTCAAATATATATATTTTTTTATAAAAAGGTAATGTATTATGTTGAAACATTGTGAAGAATAGTCAGATGTTGATGGACCGTGTGATGGATAAAAGACCTACAGTTTCCTCCAGTTGGATCAGTCGAGGACTAATAAGCCGTATTTATCTTATAACTTACCCATGATATCCATGTCATAAACCCCTGTGATATTTAGAATATTAACAAAATTACATATTAAATAGAACATTTCATGTCTTTTCGTGAAATACGATGGATATTTCACAGTGTGAAGTCCACAAATTCATATGACACTTGTCAGACAAGACTTCGGATTTGACAAAAACAGGAAATACATGTATCCTGTGTGCATGTTGTAAAAAAAAAAACGTTATTGAAATAATTGAGAAAACCCCCCCCCCCCAATAATTCCCTGCAAGTATAAGCATATAGTATAAGCGAATAGTATGGGAGGATAGTGTTTTCTGGTACCTACATGTATCTGTTCATGTCAAGATGTATGGAATGTGCATTACAATATTTCCCAACACAAACATGAGGGTTCAATGTCAGATGGGTGTGTGTGTGTGTGTGTGTGTGTGTGTGTGTGTGTGTGTGTGTCTCAAGTGTGGATTTATTTATTGTACTGCCAAACTGATTCTGAATTTCTGTGATCTAATTTAAGCTGATAATCCCATACGGCTTTGACATCTCAGGAATCAGTTGCCCCCACACCCTCCTGAAAAACACAAAATCTTAAGTGCTTTTTTTGTATAAAAATAATCTGGGTTTTTTGGCAAAGAAAGAAATGTTTTATTTAACGATGCACTCAACACATTTTATTTACGGATATATGGCGTCAGACATATGGTTAAGGACCACACAGATATTGAGAGAGGAAACCCTCTGTTGCCACTTCACTTTATATGCACCATCCCACAGACAGGGTGGTACATACCACAGCCTTTGATATACCAGTCGTGGTGCACTGGCTGGAACTAGAAATAGCCCAGTGGGCCCACCAACAGGGATCGATCCCACACCGACCGTGCATCGAGCGAGCGCTGTACCACTGGGCTGTGTCCCGCCCCTGGTTTTTTTTGGATGCATGAAGAAAGCCCTATATTACTGTGTGTCAATTTTTTACTGCCTTTCCCATTATAGTTATCTAGACCGTTCAAATTTTGTGGATCAACCTTGAGAAAAGATTAAATATTTAATGATAATCATTTTAAACTGTTCTACCATTGAGCTATATCTTTTTCTATCCGTCTCTCCCTCCATTCATCCCTCCCTCCCTTCATCTCTCTTTCCCTCTCTTCCCTTACTCTGTCACACATACTGTTTTTCTTTCCAAATTTCAACTTGTTGAATTATGAGAGGGCGGGACATGGCCCAGTGGTAAAAAAATTGCTTGATGCGTGGTCGGTTTGGGATCAATCCTCATCAGTGGGCCCCATTGGGCTATTTCTCATTCCAGCATGTGCACCACGACTGGTATATCAAAGGCCATGGTATGTACTATCCTGTCTGTCAGATGGTGCATATAAAAGATCCCTTGCTACTAATTAATGGAAAATAAAGTGGGTTTCCTAAGACTATTTGTAAAAATTACCAAATATGTTTGCCATCGAATAGCCGATGATTAATAAATCAATGTTCTCAAGTGGTATTAAATTAAACAAATTTTAACTTTGTTGACTTACGTTGGATGTGTGGGTGATGTTATTTTAGTTTTGGGGATAGTTCTAAAAGTGTCTTCTGGGATAACCTCTATAGGACCAATATCTTTCTTGAAGGCTGCTCCAGTCTTGTCGTTCCTGTAAAATATCACCTCATTCAAGTTTAACGTCATTTTCATACATTACCCTCGTGTGTTTCGGTATCCTCAATATCATATATTAGGAATAAAAATAATTACTGTATCATGCTCGCATAATACTGTAGATCCTGAAATTAATGCAATCATAATATTAATGTGAAAAATGCTAGCTCGTGTTATTTGCATTAATAATATGACTCATTTATTTCTATGTTTTGTCTATGTGTCCCACGTTATTAAAACAAAACAAAACAAAGATTAACATTCTAATACATAACACAACTGGAAAACAATTCATTGTATGCGAGTCTGACTAATCATCGAATAGTCCAGCAAGCTATGTGTCACACTCTTTTAAAACAAACACAGATTAAAATTCTAATGCATTTCTAAAACAACTGGAGCACAATTCATCGTAGGCGAGACACACTAATTTTCCAATAGTCCAACAAGATGCCAGACACGTATAATGATTGCAGGGTTTTTGGCCACCCTGTCAAAAGCCAACACAATACATCGCGTGTGAATAGGTTTTAGCACGCTAATCCTGAGGTCGACCGTTTCTATGAGTTCACTGTTCAAGTTTGCTACAACTTAGTCGACACACCACTGTGTGAATTGTTCTTTCATTATGACTTTGAAATATGTCAACATTCTTAGGAAGATACAGTTGTAATGATAAATATATGCTAATTTTTAACCAGATTTATGTCACTGTACACGTTACGTAATGGAATTTTGCAAAAATATGCTTTGAGTTGATCCCACTAACCATATTTTGGACTAGACAGGTTAATTGATGTGTACACAAACTTGTTCGTGAGTTGATCTCATTGAAAAACAATTCGGATTTAACCAAAAAGTACACAGACATGTATTAATTGCTAGGAAAGTAATATTTCAAAGGGAGGCCACTTGCATTAATTTTATTGTTGCATTTTAGTCTGCCCACTATCACTCACATTAATTTAGGGATGTGTTAATTTCAGGATCTACAGTATATGATAATGACAATACCGAAACACTCCGGTAATAACCTGGTAATATGCTAGCTATTATATGATAAATATATAATAAACTATAATTATATATATATATATATATATAATATATATATATATATATATATATGAAGAGTTCAGATGCAAAAACAGACAAATCCATTTTGATCATTTTCTGTAAAAGAGGTTTTTTTGGTGTGCTTTCGAGGTTCAGCATATCAATTTAGTATAGGGTGATTCTGAATTGTTATAAGTGAAGTAAACCATGGACAGAATTTCAAAAATATTAATTTATTAATAAAGTAGAAAAATGTAGTTTTTGATTCCGTTTTACGGCAAAAACAGACAAATCCATACATTTTTTTTCTTCAAATAACGGTCTAAACATTATATGTTTCAAAGTACACAAATATGTTAAAAATAGCAAATATTATGACTGTTATTAAATATTCAACATAAATCAGTATTAATCTAACAAAACAAGAGGTCCTGGGACAAACAAACATTCACATGACTAGAAATCTAATCAGATTGATATTAACTACAAAGGAATAATCACCGCCACGAAAGAGTCAAGGTTCTTAAGGTTTATAAAGTTTGTGACTAGTATCGCCACACAAAGTTCCAGGGATATAATGTAGCACTAGCTTGAAACCAACCAATGACAGTTCAGTCCTCATCACTGCTTTCCTCAAGGTCCTGTCTGCCAATGTCACGCTGGCCGACATCGGCGAAGATATTCTCATAAAAGATCTGGACAGTGTCAGCTGCACCAATCTCATCAATAAGTTTGAGGACATCAACTTTCATGGCAGGCTTCACACAGTTGACCATGGGAGTGATGGCTGGCTTGAAGTTCTCCCATTTTCTACCCTTCTTGAGAATAACGTGTTCACAAAAGTCACCACCATAGACTTGCTTCAAACCAACTTGATCCGAATTGATGCGTAGGATCTTGGCGTCGCTGATCTTGAAGGACCTCTGGGACTTGCAATGCACTGCTGCAGCCGTCTTGAAATCGCGACATTGCCAATCTGTACAATACGCATGTACTTTGCCGTATTTGTTTAGAATAGCAACATACTCATCAGGTAGGAGAATAGTATTATTTTTCCTAATGTCTTGCTCAATCCTCCCGAATGCCCTATCTGCTGGAAGAAAACTGTCGCCTCGGACAGGGAATGTGTATTCGATGCTCAGCTGTGGAAAGTTCTGTTTTCGCATAGCACACAGCATCAACAAAACATTGATGTTTTTATTTTGGCCATAGCACGAGTCTGAAAACAAGCGCAAGTGTTGATTCCTTTTCAGTTGGTCCCCCACAACAGAAATGAAAAAATGGTTTAAGGCTGAAGCCACCATATTGCTATCCTTGCGGTTCTGGCTTTCTAGCCATATGTATAGGTGAATGTCATTTTTTCCCTGTGGAAGACATCGGCCGCGGTGGTGAACTCCACCAAAAACATAGAGGTAGAGCTGCTGAGAATAGAAGGTTTGTCCTATGGGAGACTTTGGAAGAACAAGATTCTCCATGATATCAAAACAAACGGTGAATGAATCCTCGACATTATTTAAACTGTCATAGAATCTCCTTGCCATACGCCTGTGAAGAATGAACATGGCCGAACAATTCCGTTTATTATCATCTGTGATGAATGGGTCCTTCAGCTGTAGCCTGAACTTCAGGCATGTGCTGCATATATCCACAGCAGGATGACCAACGGCCAAGTTGAAATCGTAGACAAAAACACTGTAGTATAGTGAATACGATATCTGTAAATTATTCTGATCCTGAAACATTTGGTGCATCTTTTTGACGTTCAGGTCGGCTGGTAAGTATTTCCGGCCAGGGGCACCACGCCGAGCATAATGGCTAGCTCGACAAGTGAACTTTGTGATGTGGTCACGAATGGCATGCTTTCTGGCAAGGTTCCTCTCCACATTTCGCACACCTCCACGATGTTCTGGTCTCGCAACTCCATTCTCTGACCAATATTTGGCAATATTCGCTAACCGATCTTTGTTGACACCTGAAACAATAAAATGGAAATGAAAATAAGAAAATTATTAAAATAACAATACTGGGGCACATAACAATAAGCAGTTATCATTCGGCATGCAATCTGGGAAAGATCCACGATTTTATGAAGGTGGGTCCCACCTGAAGGCTCAAAGTACGTGACTATGTCATTAGATACGACCTGAGCCACTCCCAAAGTCCATATTGTAAGGTTAAAATGTGTGTGTGTGTGGGGGGGGGTCAGAATAAATGGGTATAGCCTGGTCTTGGTAGGGGTGAATATTTGCTAAGTGCAGCTAATTTAGCAGTCATGTAACCATACAGGGGAGTGCGCAGGGAATTTTGCAGGGGGGGGGGGGGTCGAGGTGTCTGGCGAAGCCCCTTCTAGGGCTATTCTGAGATGTTTTTTGCTGGCTAGCCGAGCTGCTTTCTGACAAAAAAATTTTTGCCTTGAGCAGGGGGGGTGGGGTGGGGGAGGGGTGTGTGTTTCGACCCCCAAAACCCTCCCCTGCGCACACGCCTGCCATACCAGGAAATATGGCCGTTGGAGCAAACAATTACATAGCCTTGGTCAGTTGGTGTGGCTAGCCACTGTCCGGTTCGGGGGCTAATATTAATTATCTCGCCTGCATGTAAAATACTTGAATTCCATTGATCATTTAGCCTTTGACAAAACCATTATACACTGGAAGGCAAAGCCAGATTCTCTTATTGAATTGTATTCCCCCCGTCATTTTCTAAGGTTTGACGTCATTTTTGTTTTAGGTTTATGGAAGGAAAACATTCAGTTTTAGGGAGACGCCGTACTCTTAGAAAAGTGTAAACCTTTAATCGCGGAAATTTGTAAATACATCATCATAATATATAGTTAAATGTCCGCCAGATAAATCCGTTGAAGAAGTATCTCTCGGGGTAAATGGATTTTTATGTACCGTACCCTCTGTGTGCTCTTTTACCCCGAGTCGAAGCACACAGAGGGCACATAAAAATCCATTTGCCCCTTGTGATGTTTCTACAACTTATAATACTTTTTTATTTGCATGGCATTTTGATACTAATGAAAACTAGATCATTTATGGCCTAGGGTCTAGAACTTTATTACACTGGGCACTATACTCACCGAAAATGCTCATGAATGAGGCCTTGCACACTGGTATCTTCTCCTTGTTTGCAGTCAAAGTGAAGTACTTCACTGAAATTTCTCTATTCCTCTTAATTTTAGAAGAATCGTCTATCCTTGGTCGCCTCCGCACACATTTACCGATATCCATGTAAGAAAGCAGGGTGGCATCCTGAGTAACCTTGTTTTCAGTAGAATATAACCGATCATGTGCGTAGGTTAAATCATCATTGGACAGGGAAGTCGCCAAGCACACATTATGTACATTATGTACACACGAAATGCTAGCAATTTTTTCAGCACCACTATGTCGCGCGTTTTTTGCAAGGGAGCGTCCAGAATTGCCTGAATTGTTCTCCCGTTTACGCCCAATTGGTGATAATACCACTGTCTCATCAAAGTTCTCCATTATTAAAGGAAATTTTCGATAAAATACGTAGAAACTTTAGTGAGTAATGAGAGGGATCCTGGACGCTGCCATGTTGAATCACGTGACTAATTACAGCGTATAGATTGGATAAATGGAGTTGTCGGTATTTGAGAAAAATGATACCCGTCACTTGTCGGTTTCTGAAACGAATCATGGAATTGTTGTGGGTTTTATGAAGTAGGTGTCGGCTTTTGCAAAGAAACAGATATGCTGTCAGTAAATACGCCACCAGTACTATGTAATGGTCGCCATGGTTTATTTTCGACCAAAATGGCGTTTGTCGGTTTTTGCACCTGAACTCTTCATATATATATATATATATATATATATATAGTGTGTGTGTGTGTGTGTGTGTGTGTGTGTGTGTGTGTGTGTCTATTTTTTCTTACATATTTGTGTGTGTGTATGTCTATTTTTTCTCACATATTTGTTGACTTGCCATGGAAATGGACGATCCGATGCTACAAGATGTGGTTGTATTGTTTTTATGGTGGCAGTCTGTGTTTCAGCTTTAATGTCTGTGTCAGTGCTTTCAACCTTATGGGCCTTTGACCTGTGAAGGAATAATAAATATAATACATGATAATCTCTAATATAATACACAAGTCCGTTTTAACAGTTTCTGATACTTCTGATCACTATTCCTTTTTTTTTATCTGCACTGCCGACAGTTTCTTTGTACTTACCCGGTGCTGCAGTTCGCAAGGATCTTTTGCGCTCATGCAGGTCACTAAAGTTGACTATAGTACATACACCTTGCAAAAAATTGTATTCAAAGATGAATTTCCTAAATACAACTGAGTATATAGTCTTGGCTAATGACGGCTAGCTATCTATAAGGTGATCATAATCTGGGAGGAAAGCCATACCTATATACCTCATCTCAACATTACATAAATCTAGTTATGAATATTCACTCAGAAGATTATAATGCATCCCACTCAACAGACGCAAATGCAGTGGGCAAGGTAGAATTAAGTACATGTATCTCAACTGGAGTGCTAAGATATTCTGTGTGAACTTTAATTATGGACGACAGGAGTACAAAAAGTACTCACCTGCTCGCCAAATGCAATTAAAAATTCTGACAAATACAACTACCAGTCCGGCAGGCGATCTGGGTTTTTTTTCTGACAATATTTGTTTTTGGGTTTTTTGTTTAGTTGTTTTTTTTTTGCATTGAATCCATGATTCGTTCCAAACCATTGAAACAAATTGTTCAGAATGATAATGAAGTACACAATGATACATGTACCATATTGCCAATAGACTACTTCGGAGTTATAGTGAAAACAGAAACGTGCCAAAACAGCCCCAAACGAAAACAGCGTTGGCTCAAACTGCACTAAAATCAATGGCTATATGGCTTAAAGGGAAACACAACCTTAAATGTATGGCTTAAAACGGCATTACAAACATTATTCAGGTATCTCAGGTACAAACAAAACAGAATTACAATACATACATTTAAAAACAAATAGAAAATACATATACATGTATGGCAATAAACATTGTACAAATGATGTTATTTTAGAAAATATTTCTTGAGTCTATATTTAAAAACAGTAGTATCTGGCGATGATCGGATAGCTTTAGGTAATTGATTCCAAAGTACTGCAGGGTCCAGAGTAAATGAAAGCATGTTTAAATAAAGACATGGGTTTTGGAATTAATAGATTTCTATCCTCTACATTTCGAAGGTTGTAGGGATTGTTTTCTCCAACATATATACTACTCAAAAGAATTTAAGGGTCAGACGATATTTTCGACATTATTTTCTGAATGTCAATTATATTAGCTAGACCATAATGTCACGCATGGTATTGTTCCATTTTGATGAAAGTGGGTCTAAGCAACCCATAAATGAATTAAAATCCACTGTCATTGACACTGTCAACTAGTTCTAATGGCGAAAACATGTTTACATTTGCACGTAAATTAGGGCGAAAGCGAAAGGTCTGCTAAGTGCCCATAACTTGCTTTTTCACAAAGCGCTTCATTTGCACGCTTTGCACGTGTATTCCATGTTCCCAATGCTGAATTTCCGTATAATTGGAGCTTGCGTTCGTGTATGGTGCACACTCCAAATTCGACAATGGTACGACTTCAACTGACTATCGAAGATCGAGGAAGGGCTATTGCTTGGCTTCAGGATGGCAATACGCAAAGAAATGTTGCTCTGAGACTTGGTGTCAGTCAGAGTGTCGTTGGCCGACTGTGGCAACGGTACCAAGCAACGAATTCTGTTCGAAATCGTCCACGTTCGGGAAGACCCTGAAGCACTACAAATAGAGAGGACCACTACATCACCAATATGGCTCTACGTCAACGCACAACCACTGCACGCCAATTACGTGACAATCTGCGGACTGCGATTGGAACTCGAGTGTCTGATCAAACCATACGCAATCGTCTGAGAGCCAATAATCTACGCTGCCGTCGCCAGGCTGTTCGACCACCACTCCTACCACGTCACAGAATGGCCAGACGTCACTGGTGCACGCTTCATCTGCGGTGGCAACGTGTTCAGTGGGGTCGAGCGATGTTCACTGATGAGTCCAGGTTTAGTCTCCAGTTCAACGACGGTCGGGTTTGTGTCTACAGACGTCCTGGGGAGCGCTTCGCTGACGTTAACGTTAGACAACGTCACCGGTTCGATGGTGGCAGTGTCATGGTGTGGGGCGGCATCTCTATCCACCACAGGACCCCCCTCTATGTGGTGGATGGCAATCTGAATGGAATCCGCTATCTGAATGAGATTATCCGGCCGTTGGTTCTCCCAGGCCTTCAGCAGATTGGCGGCGGGGCAGTTCTGCAGGATGACAATGCCAGACCCCTCCACGCCAGGGTGGTAACGGACTTTCTCAGACAACAAGGTATCGCCAGGATGGATTGGCCAGCATATTCGCCTGACTTGGCCCCAATAGAGAACGCCTGGGACGAATTAGGCAGGAGAGTTCGGGATAACCATGCCCCTCCGGCCAACCTTCATGATCTGGGTCAACTTCTTATGGCAGAGTGGCAGGCCATTCCCCAAGAGTTCTTCAGACGTCTGATCAAAAGCATGAGGCAACGATGTGTCGAGTGTATTCGCGCCAGGGGTGGATTCACACACTATTAAACGAATGTTCTAATGTGTAAAATCCATGTTTGACAACATTCAACTTTGACAGCATGTCATGTGACTTTCTTGTATACAGTGACGTTTATATGTGGGTTTTTGTAAATATGGAACAATAAAAAAAAAAATTGGTGTAGTTTACATCATCAATCTAATACACTCTGAAACTTATTTGGTTATAAATTTTTGACCCTTAAATTCTTTTGAGTAGTATATTAATAAGTTTGAAAGATAGTTTGGGGCTTCATTGCATAGACATTTATAAATTTGTAAACATTTGTGACAGTGGATTCGTGTTTCCATTGTCATCCATGTTAACTGTTTAAATAGTCAGGCAAATGAAGTGATAGGATCTACATCTAATATCATCCTTGCAGCTCTCTTTCGCAGTTTGGAAAGATGTGCTCCATAGTTGGCTGTTGATTCAGCAGAAACAAATATTTGAGAAAATGGAAGAAATAATGAGCTGTAACATTTGGTATAACAGTAAAATAACAATTGATGGAAAGCCTATTTTGTACAAGACATATTTTGAAAAAAGTATTGTATTTATTCAAGATTTGATGGATGAATATGGATATTTCATGAATTATGATACATTCAGAATTAAATATAATTTAAAAACAAATTTTCTTGAATATGCCTCTTTGTTAAATGCTGTAAAGTTATTCTGTAACACTGTAAAAACACAAGTAAACCAAATAAATCCTGTAATGAATAACCCAATATTACCTTATAAATTACAGATTTTTTTAAAGGAGGAAACGGGTAGTCGGGTAATGTATAAAATATTAAATTTTTCTAGTATCTGCCCAATTTCACAAGCAAAATATATGGAAAAAGGGTATACATTTTCCCTAGATGAATGGAAAAAATATTACAGTATACTTTTTTCAAACTTAAAAGATCCTACTCTTATATGGCTTCAGTATAGAATCTTACACAGAATAATAGCAACAAACACATTTTTATACAAAATCAAATATGTTGATTCTAGTATTTGTAATTTTTGTCAACTTCAACCAGAGACCCTGGAACATTTATTCTATGAATGTCCTAAAGTTGCTGTCTTATGGAATGCAGTGGAACAGTGGACACTGAACAAAGGTGAACATACGAAATTTAATAAATATGTGGTACTCTTTGGAATTATAAACAAAAAAAAACACATTTTTAAACTGGTTAATTGTCAATATAAAATATTATATTTATATTATGAAAATAAGAAAAGCCAAATTGAACAACGATGCCATTAAAAATATTATATATGAAAAGTTGAATGTTGAAAAATTTAGATTTTATAAAAGTAGTAACTATAAAGAATTTTATGAGTATTGGTCACCTTGGTTCAGTGTTTTAGAAACAAGTAACAATTAATAGGAACATATTGTGATAAAAGCAGAGAAATGTAAGGTTGGTAATACAGTTTGTTACATATGATAGACATATATAACTCAGGACTTGTCTAAAACCTGTTGTTCTTTTTCTATATCAATCTTCTGTATGTGTGTGTGTGTGTGTGTGTGTGTGTGTGTGTGTGTGTGTGTGTATCTGTGTACATGAGAGTTAGTTTGTGTGGGTGTGTTGTTGCTTTGGTATAATGTGTGTACGGTAATGTTTCAGGGCCCCATCCCTGACATTGCCAAATTGTTTTTGCTGGGACAATAAATAATTTAAAACTGTTTAAATAGTCAGGCAAATGAAGTGATAGGATCTACATCTAATATCATCCTTGCAGCTCTCTTTCGCAGTTTTAGTAAAATGCTCTAATCCATTCTGATTACAGTTTCCCCAAATTACACAGCAAATAATGGATGTTCGGGCTAAATATTTTTAGGTTTTAACACCCCATCACTATTGTTGCCAACTGTTACATTGAAATGCTGTTATAGCTAAAACCAAAAACAACAAAAAACACTAAAAACACACACACACACACACACACACATACACACACACACACAAACAACAAAAAAACAAACAATAACAGCACAAAAATGGTTTCCTTTTGATAGTAATTTCAATTTAGTTTCATTCCTCGGAAACTGGCCTCGGTGGCATTGTGGTTAAGCCATCGGACATAAGGCTGGTAGGTACAGGATTCACAGCCCGGTACCAGCTCCCACTCAGAGTGAGTTTTAACAACTCAATGGGCAGGCGTAAGGCCACTACACCCTCTTCACTCACTAACCACTAAAAAATACCAAATGTTTGACATTCAATAGCCGATGATTAATAAATCAGTGCTATAGTGGTGTCGTTAAACAAAACAAACAGGCATCCTACAAATGATTTGTTTACGTTGAAAATATGTTACCGATGTGTTTTGAATAGCATCTTCTGTTAAATACTTGTGGGATGTCACTTGAATTTTCTAAATCTATATGAAAGATGCTATTATAAATATATTGTTAAAAAAAAAAAATAATCAATATATAATTCTATAGACTGGCGTACTAGTAGAAATTCTGGCGGGCTAGTAAATTTTAGTTGGTTCTGGTCCGGCGGGCTAGTTAAATCGTTTCCATTTCCATCAAGCTGTGTGTGTTGGAAAGATACAAACCTGGGTCATGTTCCACAAAGCGATCTTGGCACTACTATTACCGTAAATACCTACCATCGCGACCCTTTGTACGATCGCCAGTTGGCAATTGGCACATGTAAGGCAGTTGGAACCCACTAAAGTAAATATCAAATAGCAGTGAGATGATGATTTTATGATTTTCTAATAAGGATACGAACTCTTCGTGTAAAAATGGATCTACAAGGTGTGATCAAAAAGTTCCGAGACTGTTCCTGTTGTGAACGAATGGAGCACGACATGGCCATGCATGTGCAACAGGAGTCAGCAGTGATTTTCGTTATTCTGTATGCCACGTGATGTTATGCATTCAACATCGGGATCTGTGTTATACGATTTTTGTGACCACGTGTACTTGCTTATTTGCGATTTTACTATGCACCTGAAACTTGAGCAGAGAGCACACATCAAATTCTGTGTCAAACTCGGAAAATCAGCAACGGAGACCCTCAAAATGCTTAAGCAACCCTACGGCAATGAAGCAAGGAGCCGGGCTGGGTGTTTTGAGTGGCATTCTTGCTTTAAGAGGGGCAGAACATCACTGGAGGATGACGAGAGGTCAGGGCCACCTTCCACAAGCACAACCCCCGAAAATGTCAAAAAAATTGAACTAATTGTGCATCAGGATCATCAGATCACCATCAAGGAAGTTGCTGATATCAAACGACCTCAACTGTGGCGCAATGGCAATTGGATGCTCCATCATGACAACACGCCCCCTCACAGGGGCATTAAAAACACACAAGTTTTTCACCTGGACAAACATGATCGTTGCTTCTCACCCCCACCCCCTACTCGCAGGATTTGGCTCCCTGCGACTTCTTTCTCTTCCCCAAGATGAAGTTCAATCTGAAGGGTCGCTGTTTAGACACCAAGGATGCGATCCAGTGCGAATCGCAGATGGTCCTTTAGTTGTAGCGTTAAATAATCAAACATTTCCTCTACTTTGGAATTTTTATTAGTTCCATAACATAAACACATAAGTTACTTGTATTTGAATAACTTCAAGTCTTTATGAACCATGATACATGACATAGGTAATTTGTGTTCCTTGGAACAGAACCCATGTAAGTTTTATCTTCATGCGATACCCCAACAGTCGGAAGACTATTGATTTTTCCTGGGGACTAGAAACGTTTCTAGGCTACTAGTCCCCCAGGCCAGTGCAAATAGTTCTTAATTTCAAGCCCTGCATAGGTGCAAATTTTGTTTTTTTTAATTCGCAGATTCCCTGTTACACTGTACCTACCCCCATCCAGGGGAAACAAGGGCAGGTGGTCAACATGACCCAGGAATTGAATCAGATAAATATTAGGTCCACAGCATGATCCGGTTTAGATAGGTTTCACTGTACTATATCGTGCCTGTTTACTTTGTAAAAATGACAATAAAATTATACATACCTGCAGAATTTCATGTAGAAGAGAAAAATTATTCCCATTGTCACCAATAATGAAACAACTGCCACTGCCACACCAACTAGCACATCTAAAATTAATTAAAATGTATAGAAAAGTAACAAGTGTCTACAAGTGTGTTATATTACAGGAAGTCCATCGGTCTAAACAGTCACCTGAGTAAATCATTAACCTCATCTACCAGACTCATGCAATGAACAACACTCATATTTCTTGGGAGTCAGAATGACTAAATTCATGATTTTCTTTCTCAATGGGTCAAGCAAGCCTATATGTATGTAAACCACCAAATTTAGTTGGAAATGGTTTAGTAGTTGTGAAGAAATTACATTTAAAGATTATTTTAACAAATTAAAATAAAATTTGTTCTCTACAATCTTGTTCAAATAATTTTCTATGATGAAATGCACTGGCATTTAGTATCCAATAAGAGACAATAGTCTCTGTTGTCAATACTCACTTTGAAACGGTGTGACATGTAGATACATGTGTACTATTAAAATTTGTGGGGAAAACATTTTGGGGTCATAAATATGTAAACTTGTTATGTTGTTTGTACATTAAATGCCCAGATTATATATTCAACATACATCAATAAATACTACTTATTCCTTTAAAATAACATCATTTCCTTTTTATTTTAAATTCAGCAAAACTTCTACTTATTCTTCTCATCTCATATATCACTAATTAATATACCATTGACGTCCCAAACTGTGTTCACCTAATGATAAAAACATGAATACGATATTTACAGAAATACTATTGTAACAGATTGTAATTAGTTAACGTAAAAATATCGACAATGTGGACGTAAAACAAATCCATTCTAGTGAAGCACCCTCTAGCAAACAGGAAACAGTGCAACGTTTCTAACTGTTCGGGCGCAGGCGTTTGCAAAAAGTATTGTACCACGCATGTGTGATTTGTTATTTTCAATTTTTAAGGTCACTACATAAAAAATATGTTTTAACTATGCAGTTGATGAACACTTTGTTTTAATATTTTTTTTAACTGAAAAATTCAGTTCATCAAGCGTTCTGGTCCGGTCCGCATTTTACGCTTGATGTCAATACTGATAGGCATGACATTCATACCAGTGAATAGTTTGTAAAATATCATTTTTTAAATGAATTGATTCTTAATTAACACAATTTATACACTCAAAATTAGTAACAATTTTTATCAATAGATAATGAATACTATTTAATACAGTAGAGGCATAAAAATGTAGCATACATTTTGCAGATCGAATATAATAATTGAAAACAACAGGGGGATTAAAAATCATTTTAAAAACTGATTTGGCCTTGTTGATCTGGCACGTGCGAGGTCATGTGACACGCACCGAATGTTAATTCATCTTCCTCCATTGTAAGTCAATTTCTACAAGTCATGTGGACCCGATATCGGTAATTTTAAGGAATAAAGAAAAACGACTTAGTAAAATCAATGGTTTTAGGGGTTTGTAAAGTTTTGTATTTAGATACTTACTTGTCTGAATTTTACTGTTAATGAAAATGTTATACAACTGTGAAGAAAATCCTCACAAATGAACGACAAGCAGACAACAACAAATCGCTTGTTGATTGTGCAATCCGTGCACGAGAAAATTAATTGAACAGAGTTGGAAACATAACGTAGTTAGGGACGTTGACGCTACTGACTGAAAGAATTGCAATGTGACATATATTAGAGGTAGCGTTTGTGTGTGTGTGTGTGTGTGTGTGTGTGTGTGTGTGTGTGCACGTGTGTGTGTGTGTGTGTGCATGTGTTAAAGTTTTGTCAGAAATCCAAAATAACCAATTATAGATCTATACAAATAACTAACATCTGCAGTATTTGCATGGTGTTATTATAAAGTGCAGCCATAGTATGGAAAGTGCTTCAAACAGTTTTAAACTCGGTGACTGTCATGGTATCCTGGTACGGGTCATCATCTTGTAATAATCCTGGGAGGTAGTCCTATAGCTATATATCCTCACTCACGATCATTTCTGTTGAATCCTTGGTACCTGCTAAGTCACTGTTTAGCTCGTCATCTAAGTGCCATCCAGGCTGTTTGAAATACCAAATTTCAAGAATTACTTCAAGAAGACACAAAGTTTCCCCCTTTCGTGAACTGTTTGGTACCAGCTTCTACCATCCAATCGTTCCACTGCTTCCTCATGATGAACTAATTAAGGCAGACATCCTAAGGTTGTAATAGAGAAGTTCTAAATCCTGCATATATAACCAGCCGACTGGTGTGTTTTCATTTGTCTTAGTTCTTTTTTAATATTATCCATTAAATGTACATGAAGCATGTCCCACACAAGTAATGAAGGCCGATTCAATAGGGCACCAGGTCTCCCAAGTACCCTACACATCTTTCAGCCACTGGTGCAGAATTTCTTCATCAACCCTTCCTTCCGTCTGCACAGTAATTAGAACACCTTCATAAATGCTTGTGAACAGAATCATTTTCATTAAATTGCGAAAATTTAATCCCATCAACATAAAATATTTTACAGTATTCAGAACTTTAGCCTCATTTTCAAATTCATATTGGGAGCAAAAAGGAGCAGGAAGTTCCATACAAGTGTCTGGGTCAGACATTATCTCTACGTGATATGTGGATTATTAAATAAAGGCTATTAACAAGGCTACAGTTGCCATGTCACCAGGCAAGTTTTTAACGTAGGTGTTTGTTTGTCGGTGCATTTCAAATTTGTTTATAAAAACAACTCAACATATTTCAAGAACGCAAACAACTTTTCATTCCAGTAAGTAAATACCGGCGTTTTTATTGAGTGATACAACTTCTTGAAGATGTTATATAGTCTGTTCAGTGAGCACCATTCCAAAAGTATTGAGCCTCGTAATCATGATGAGGTCGATACAATCAAAGATCAGATTTCCACATCACAAAAATTATGTCAGTTTCTTTTCTTTCTTCTTTGACTAGGCTATAATTAACACACACACACACACACACACACACACACACACACACACACACGTGACCAGCCATTTCGTAAAAGATCATATTATATTTTGTGTATCATAACCATCAGTCCACTCAAAATACATTTAATGGACCGAGAGTTACTAAACATCTAGTTCAGCCCATGAGTGCGATCACGACCCTGTGAAAACTTTCTTTTAGACTTCCTGTGTTACGTACAGTGTTCTAGCAATCATATTTGAGCAACGTTATTGTAAGCTCATTAACTTAAGACTCACCTAGATAATCAATAGGATATGCAGTATCTTCAGGTACATCAGTTGCCGACACTGCATAAAATAAAGTACACATTTGTAACTTGTTCTACAACAGAATGAAGACAGCTACATGTAACTATAACATACCTTGAACAAAAAGTTAAAGTTTGTTTTGTTTAATGACAACACTAGAGCATATTTAGTTACCAATCATCAGCTATTGGAATGTATGAATGTATGTTTAATGACAGCCCAGCAAAAAAATATAGATTGGCTATTGGGTGTCAAAGGTAGCATCAATATGATCATTTTCATTAAAAATAAAAAAAATATAATTACTGTAGATCCTGAAATTAAAGCGTCCCTAAATTAATGCAAGTGATGGTGGGCAGACTAAAATGTGACATAAAATTAATGCAATTAGCCTCCCTATGAAATATTACTAAGTACTTTCCAAATAATACACGTCTGTGTACTTTACAGTTAAATCCGAGTTACACTTGACGATTTTTATAAATTGTTCCAAACTTTAAATGAAGGCGAACCGGACGAAGACGAAATAAATATAAATCTGGATAACATAGACACACATAGTGAAAATGTTTTAAATAGAAAGATAGAAGGAGAAATATTATATGCTACAAAACAATTGAAAAATAGCAAGGCACCTGGAATTGATAATATTATAAATGAATACATTAAAGTGACTGCCGACATAATGCTTCCAATCTATTCCAAGTTATTTAACATAATTCTCGATAACAGTGTTTTCCCAAATGAGTGGTTGACGGGTGTAATTAAACACATTTTTAAAAATAAATGAAATCGTTTACTCTCTGAAAACTATAGTCCGATAACGCTGCTCTGTTTTATCTCGAAACTATTTACGACTATTTTAAACAACCAATTAAATACCTTTATTGAAGAAAATAATATATTAAACGAAGCTCAAACATCTTTTAGAAAAGGTTACTCTACCACTGATCATCTATTTAATATACATTCATTAATCGAAATTCTGAAGAAAAGAAAAAAGAAATTATTTTGCGTTTTCGTAGATTTTCAAAAAGCATTTGATCTAATCTCTAGGACATGTCTTTGGCAAAAATTGTTTAAAAATAACATAAATGGAAAATTCTTTAAAAGTATCTACCAAATGTATCAAGGAATAAAATCTTGCATTTGTATAAACAATGAAACATTAGATCTATTCCCTTGCAATATCGGTGTCCGTCAAGGAGAAAATTTGTCACCTGTTTTGTTTTCTATTTATTTAAATGATCTAGATAATTACTTAAAAAGCCACAATTGTATTGGGGTATCTTTAGCCACAGATGACATAGCAATAATCTTGGAAATCGCTCTTTATTATGCCGACGATACTGCGCTTCTCGCAACAAATGCCTCCGATTTACAACAATCCCTTAATGCCTTTTCACAATATTGCAATAAATGAAACTTAAAGTTAACGTAAACAAAACTAAAATAATAATTTTTAATGGTACTGCTAATGACTACAAGAAGGTATTTACATTAGGAAACCAAACACTCGAAAACGTAAGAGTATAAATATTTAGGGTTAACTTTTACCAAACTAAATAGGTTCAAAATAACCAAAAAACTGCTAACACAAAAGGCGACAAAAGCAATGTACTTTATCCTATCAAAATCTAAAGACAATAACTTTTCAGTTGAATGTAAATTAAAATTATTTGATTCCATGGTTGTCCCGATTCTTTTATATGGATGTGAAATATGGGGCCATGAAAATATTGATATTATTGAAGCTATTCATATTAAATTTTTAAAACACATCCTACCAGTAAGGAAAGGAACCCCACTATTCATGATATACAGTGAACTTGGAAGAAAACCCCTTAAATTAATTATCCAACAAAGGATGATAAGTATCTGGGCCCCGAATTGTTTCTGGAAAACAAACAAAAACATCCTTATTGTATAAACTAATGTTGCATGACTCTAACATACCTGGATATAATTATAAGTGGATAAAACACGTGGAAAATATATTTAGCCAACTAGGTATAACCAGTATTTGAATGTCACAAAACTTTTCATCTATACCACTACTCATTCATCGTGTTAAATTAAGACAAAATTATCAGTACCTACAACAATGGAATAGCGACATAGCTTCATCATCAAGGGGTAAAATGTACACCACATTTAAAGAACATCTAACATTAGAAAAATATATTATAAAATTACCACAAATATCCTAGACTACGTTACTAAAATTTAGAACATCAAACCATTACTTACCAATCGAAACAGGACGATGGAACAACACCCCAGTAGAAAGCAGACTATGTACACTATGTAACAAAAATGACATCGGAGACGAATTTCACTATCTACTTACATGCAATTTCTTTAATAACTCCCACAAAAACATTGTTAAAGTCATATTATTATAACAAACCCAATATGCTGAAATTTAAACAACTAATGACAAATAACAAAATAAGTCTTCTAAAAAAATTGTGCGAATTAATAAAAGAAATTACAGATAAATTTGGTAAACCTTAAAAAGAATTGTCTCCCAAGCTTATGCTGTCTTATTCCAACTACTACTATCCATGTTTGCATACATGTATATATAGATTATTACTATTAGAAGTATATTTCACTTTGCATTATTATTATTATTAGAAATATTTTTGTTTTGATTTAGTACATATAATTTTTCTCCTGTAAACCCCATCTTGTCACTGTCATATAATTATTGTTAATGTACCTCATATGCCACTGAATAGCAGCCTGAGTGAAATAAAGTTCTGTTCTGTTCTGTTTGTTCTGTTCTGGTGTCTTCAATGAGATCAACTCACTAACATGTCAGTGTACACATCAATTAACCTGTTTAGTCCCAGATGTTTTTGGAGAGATCAACTCAAAGCATATTTTTTGCAACAATGATTTACCTAACATGTATAGTTACCTAAATCTAGCTAAACATTAGCATACATGTATCATTACAACGTATCTTAAGATACGCCGACAAATTTGCAGCTAACTTGAATAGTAAAAACAAAGAAATGGTCGACCTCAGGATCAGCTTGCTAAAACCCATTTATGCATGATGAATCGTGTCAGTTTTTGCTGGACTATTAGACAATTAGTCTGTCTTGCCTATGATGAATTGTGCTCCACTTATTTTATAAATGTATTATAATTTTAATCTTTCTTTGTTTTAATAGCAGGTGACATAGCTTGCTGAACTATTGCTGGACAAAACATAGGACACGATCTCGCATTTTTCACATTAATATTAATTATGATCGCATTAATTTCAGGATCTACAGTATTCAGCTATTGGATGTCCAACATTTGGTAATTCTGACATATAGTCTTAGAGTGGAAACCTCTACATTTTTCCATTAGTAGCAACAGATCTTTTATATGCACCACCCCATAGTCAGGATATCACACACCATAATCTTTAAATTGATATACCAGTCATACTGCACTGGCTGGAATAAAAACATAGCCAAATAGGCCCGATCGCACATCAAGTGAGCGTTTTACTACTGGGTTATGTCCCACCCTATTATACAATTATTATTTAATTTGAAATATTTTATTGCTCAGAAAAAAAGTCAAAAGGATTGCACAACAGGCAGAGCCTATATAAGTGCTCTCCTAAAAAATATTGATGGACATCAGACAATAATCAATATTCATAATCATATATAAAACATAATAACAATGTCCAATGTACAATTATTATTGAAAAATTATATAATGCACACTTACAGTATTTAATATATACTGGTAAATGTTAATTAATACAAAAAAAATATATATAAAATTGTATACTGCATGTATATTTTCTATTGAATGTTGAATTTTGTCATCCAAATATTATATCATAACTTGAATTATAACAGGGAAGTCAGAAAATTACACACAGAAAAATACAACCATTTTGGAGATATACAATGACATTGTTTATACTGAGATCTGTCAATTTGACACTAAAAATTAATTTTATTTTTGGCATTATAGATCAGTTTTGTTTAAAATATAGGTCATGGAAAGACACCTTTATTTCACACGTCAATACAGCAGTCCACTTAATTAAAATAACAACATCACTAATAGCAAAACTGTAAACAAAAAAATTAACCTGTTGTCTATGTTTATTCTGAAACCTGGTCACTGACATTAATTATTGTCCTAACAATCTTTCGTATAAAATATGAATATACTGACATACATGTATATATATGATCAGCTTCAAGACTATTAATCAGCTTTCACTTTTGGCATAAAAACCAGTTTAGTTTCCACAACAGTTATCCTTCTTTAATGGCGGTTTCAGTTTCACACTCAGGGTTTCTGCCACACTGGGTACGAACAGTAAAACTACGTTCCCTAAACTCTTGGAAATTAATGGGGTATACATTTTTTTAATTTTAGAAACATTATATTAAGACAATTGTTGTTTATAATTTGTCCAAATGCCACCCCTCCCAGTTAAAGAGACTGCTTGGAGTTTGTCATTTTAAAGATGTTGCTGACTAAATTACAAGATCATTTTTAATAACTTACTTTAGACATTGATTACATTTTCTTGTTTACAATATCAGTATTTACTAGGGGTGGGGAAAAATAAAACTGTCTATCAATCCAAGATGATGGTCATCAATATTCGGTAGGGGGGGGGGGGGGGGGGCCAGATGAAAAAATAAAGAAAGGAATAGAATAAAAACAATAATATGAATGTATATACACTGTAAAATTTGAACAGTGATATTTGCCGTATATAGTGTAAAAAATTATCATCATGTGGCATTTGTAGGTTTTTATCTTCAATCATGAATACAGAACAACAAACATCAAATCATGAAAACAAAAGATTTGATCACATCAGCAAAAGAAAAACTGTGTACTTAAAATTAATGGAATAAATAGAAAAAGGAAGATTATACGGTTATGAATTTTAACTCCAATATATGTCTATGAAGTACGAGTATTCATTACTGTGACCACAAAATTAGAAAATTTGTTTCTAATTTTCATTATTATTCATACTTACCTAGTACTAGCACAACAACAATGCTATACGACCCTGAGTTATAACCTCCACTGCAGAATTATCTCCCCTTGCCGGATGTATAACCTACACCCGCGCATGGGTAGACCGTATATCCTTGTTATCGATTCAAAGTCCGGAATGACTGAATCAAAAAAGACCTCTCTCGGTGCGGAGGTAACGGTTGTTGTTGTGCTAGTACTAGGTAAGTATGAATAATAATGAAAATTAGAAAAAAAATTTCTAATAGTCTTATTCAACTTACCGTACTAGCACAACAACAATGCTGTAACAGACGTGATATAACACCGTTAAAGCACGAGAATTTAACATTAAAGGGAGGAGGTATGAAAACAAGGAGGACTTACCCATTCAACCAGTAGTGTTCGTCTCAAGTAATGACACAGTGAAAAGCAACCCACATCATACAAGGTATAAAATGTCAAAGTGACTTTTAAATTGAAGAACTACAACCCCAATTAAAAGTAAACCAAGTTAACAAGGTGAGGAAACCCGCACACCAAGTAATGGTAAAAGAACTACAACCCCAATTAAAAGTAAACAAGTTAACAAGGTGAGGAAACCCGCACACCAAGTAGTGGTAAAAGAACTACAACCCCAATTAAAAGTAAACAAGTTAACAAGGTGAGGAAACCCGCACACCAAGTAGTGGTAAAAGAACTACAACCCCAATTAAAAGTAAACCAAGTTAACAAGGTGAGGAAACCCGCACACCAAGTAGTGGTAAAAGAACTACAACCCCAATTAAAAGTAAACCAAGTTAACAAGGTGAGGAAACCCGCACACCAAGTAGTGGTAAAAGAACTACAACCCCAATTAAAAGTAAACCAAGTTAACAAGGTGAGGAAACCCGCACACCAAGTAGTGGTAAAAGAACTACAACCTCAATTAAAAGTAAACCAAGTTAACAAGGTGAGGAAACCCGCACACCAAGTAGTGGTAAAAGAACTACAACCTCAATTAAAAGTAAACTAAGTTAACAAGGTGAGGAAACCCGCACACCAAGTAATGGTAAAAGAACTACAACCCCAATTAAAAGTAAACAAGTTAACAAGGTGAGGAAACCCGCACACCAAGTAATGGTAAAAGAACTACAACCCCAATTAAAAGTAAACAAGTTAACAAGGTGAGGAAACCCGCACACCAAGTAGTGGTAAAAGAACTACAACCCCAATTAAAAGTAAACCAAGTTAACAAGGTGAGGAAACCCGCACACCAAGTAGTGGTAAAAGAACTACAACCCCAATTAAAAGTAAACCAAGTTAACAAGGTGAGGAAACCCGCACACCAAGTAGTGGTAAAAGAACTACAACCCCAATTAAAAGTAAACAAGTTAACAAGGTGAGGAAACCCGCACACCAAGTAATGGTAAAAGAACTACAACCCCAATTAAAAGTAAACCAAGTTAACAAGGTGAGGAAACCCGCACACCAAGTAGTGGTAAAAGAACTACAACCCCAATTAAAAGTAAACCAAGTTAACAAGGTGAGGAAACCCGCACACCAAGTAGTGGTAAAAGAACTACAACCCCAATTAAAAGTAAACCAAGTTAACAAGGTGAGGAAACCCGCACACCAAGTAATGGTAAAAGAACTACAACCCCAATTAAAAGTAAACAAGTTAACAAGGTGAGGAAACCCGCACACCAAGTAATGGTAAAAGAACTACAACCCCAATTAAAAGTAAACAAGTTAACAAGGTGAGGAAACCCGCACACCAAGTAATGGTAAACGACACTCGACTGCACCAGATAGTCAACCATCCACCCCCCACTCTCCAAACAGGAGGTGGAGAACTATCTCCCAGAAAGACTGCCGCTAGCGACAGGACGAAATAAGGGTCGTCCCCTACTCATGGCCCTGCGCACCGAAATGAGTTGCTGCCCTGCAATGACTGACTGAATCCGCCGAGTTCCGTCCGGACCAACAGCCATATCACGGAAATAAAACCGGTCAAACGTGTGCCGACCTTTCCAAAATCCCGCACTCATGACCGTGAAAATGTCCAAAGAATCATGGAAATTAAGGGAAGCAGAAATCGCCCGAATCTCATGAGGTCGAACGGAGAAATTCCGCAGAACATGATCACCCGCCTTGTCATATGCCAGTTTGATGGTTGCAGCAATCCATCTCGACAAAGCATTCTTCGTAATGTCTCCTGGTTGGCGTGTGAAAGAGATAAACAGTCTCTTAGTGTTTTGCCGGAGATTTCTAGTACGCTCCAAATAGAATTTCAAAGCTCGCACCGGACAAAGAAGTCTATCAGAATTATCCGCAGAAAGCGTACGAGATAAACATGAATAATGGCCGGAGGAAACTCTTCCCCTGGCACCTGGTTCTTAGCCACGAAAACAGGATCAGTACGTAACGTAACTGACCCGTCCGTATTGTAATCCACCAAATCATGCAAAAAAGCATGAATTTCACTAATACGACGGCAAGCCGCTAGTGAGACCAGAAACAAAGTTTTCCACGTCAAATGACGAAGACTGGCGAATTTCAAAGGCTCGTAGGGCTTGCCTTTGAGTGCATGCAGAACCAGAAAAACATTCCATTTAGGCAAAATGGAAGGCTTCTCAACCGTGTTTTGCAACGACTTAAGCAAGTCATGCAACACGAGATTCGTTGATTTGGCCACTCTGTCCGACGCAGTCTCTGACTGAGCAGATCGGGTATCAACGGCAACCGCACCGGCTCCTGCACTAAAAGTGACAGGAACGAAGGAAACCAGGCTTGAGCTTCCCAACTCGGGGCTACGAGCGTGACACAACAAGGTTGCTGTCTGATCTTTGCCAGAACCTTGCTAAGCAGAACCAGAGGGGGAAAGGCGTAAAAATCCAGTCCCGTCCAGTCCATGCTCAACGCATCGTACTCCAGTGCCAGTGGGTCTGGTACCGGCGATACAAACACTGGCAACTGACTGTTCCGGCGAGTGGCAAACATATCGAGTTGAGGACTCCCCCACAACTGAAGAACTCGATAAGCCACCGTCCGGTGCAACATCCACTCTGTCTGAACCGGGGAACGACGACTCAAAGCGTCTGCCAAGACGTTCACGGACGAAGGAATGTGTTTGGCCGATAACACCACTTCCCAATCGTCGCACCATTCCAGAATCTCCAAAGCCGCAAGACTCAATGACAGGGATTTTGTGCCTCCCCACCGATTGAGGTACGCAACAACCGACGTGTTGTCTGACCTCAACAAAATCCGACGATGTCGAATAACAGTCCTGAAATGGAGACAAGTGCGACGCACTGCTTCCATCTCCAACAGGTTGATGTGACGATCCAAAAGGTGTGCACCGAACCCCTCGAGGGAGAAAGTGGGTGTAAAGGAACGGCCTGGGACATACACTTGTCCACTAGACACTATTGGATCGGAAGAATGAACCAAGGCTCCAATGGTATCACCAAATCCCAGCTGAGACCATCCCACACTCGGGACAAATGCCATTGAAGCGGTCTCTTGAACCGTCTGAACCGCACATTCAGCGCCGCCAGCGATTCGAGATGGCCTATCAACACATGGAGCATGCGCACCGACGCACTTTGCTCCACCAAAAGACGTTGCGCCAACGTCCTGAAATTGTGAAGTCGCGAATCCGTCGGAAGAACGGACGCCTCCACAAGGTTGAAAACCACCCAGAGATAAGTGAAAACCTGTGTTGGCACTAATTCCGACTTGACCCAATTGGGAATAAACTCCAATCGAAGAATCATGTCGATCACGAACTCCACGCCCACGAGACATGCCGTCTGTGATGCCGCCAGAATTAACCAATCGTCCAGGTAATTGTGCATCCGTATACCCAACAGATGTACACGCCCCACCACTGCCTTTACTAAAGACGTGAGGGCTTGTGGCCAATCCAAACGGCAGAACTTGAAACTCGTAAGCTCTGCCGTCATAGAGGAACCGCAAGTACTTCCAAAAATCCCGATGGATTGGAACATGCAGGTAAGCGTCCTTCAAATCGATGGACGCCGCCCATTCCCCCACCTGAAGCAAAGCGCGAACAGACTGAACCGTCTCCATCTTCATAGATGGAATAACGACAAAATAATTCAGCGGCTTCAGGTTTAGAATTGGTCGCCACTCCCATTCTTCTTCTGGGCGAAGAACAGATGGGAATAAAATCCCGGAGTGCCCAAATCCACCTCCTGGATGGCTTTCTTGTCAAGAAACTCGACAACCATCTTCTCTACCAGTATTCGTTTGTCGACAGGCGGTACTGCAGGTAACCGGGGGGAGGACGTCAGTGGAGGGGGTGAAGAAAACGGAATTCTGTATCCGTTGCGAACAACCGACAAAACCCATGGGTCCAGATCTGGCAGTTCGCACCAACTTTGAACAAAATGGCGCAATCTGCCCCCCACAGGTAGATCTGCTAACGGAACCTCTGTAAGCAGATGTCGATTGTCCACGCACCCTCATCCCGGCTGCTTCCCACCCCTGGGCACCTTGCCCCTAGCTGAACCACGAAAACGTGCCGGCTTCCCCCGAAAACGTCCCTGTTTCGATGAACCACGGGCATTACCAGACTGCACGCCCGAATCAGACACCACAGGGATCTGATAACTGTCAAGAAAAGTCGATTTCTTAACATGTGGAGGCTTAAAAGTAGACGCCGCCTGGCGCTTACGAGCAGTTATGGACGGAGCAGCAGGGACGAATTTCGCCGCTTCTTGGTCCATGACCAAGTTAAAATTAGTCCCAAAAAGTAAGGTTTCCCTTACTGAGCGACTACGAAAGTAGGTTTTAACCACACCCATCGCTCTCAGTCCCGCCAGGTAGTGATACCGACGCAGAAGTAGACTGTTGGCAAAAACACGCCCAGCAAGCTGAGCGACGTGATGAAAGGCTTTAGAAGCCGCCAACAAACAACCCTTAGCCATCGGCGGAAGACCCGTGACTGCTTTATCTAACCAAAATAGGAACGTACCTAAATGGTTATTGACTTGAAAAAGAAGTTTAGATAACCTCTCCAAAGTCTCTAAATCCGTGAGTGGCACACTGACATTAGGAGATGGGTGGCAGTCTGCCTTCACCCTAGCGGAAACGACCGCTGGATGTGAAAGGAAGGAAGCTCCCAATGTCTTATACGAAGACCTGGACAAAACCTTCGCCGCAGACAACAGTTTCCCGGTAGCTAACGCTGCCGGAAACTCTTCCACCACCGCCCCCAAAATACGATCGCTACCCGCAATCAAAGCATCAATCTCTGCAAGAGATTCATGCGCCTCGTGCGCTAACGGCAAGCCGAAATCCTGCCGCAGAGCGTCCGTCGCTAAAGGCCGGTTTCCAAACGAAACACCCTTGTAAGACTGAACAGCCTCCTCCGACGGAATTGCATCCGCGAACACCAGTCGGACCTGTTCCCATACAAAACCAAGAACCGCCTGGTAATCATAATCGCCATCTGGCGTACCATCGGCCAAATTGGGAATCTCGTCAAGCACCGAACCTGGTGCCAACCCTTCCCCCGAACCACACACTGATTCGGAGGGAAAATCGTCTTCCGAAGAATTTTTTTCAAACGACGCGCCATGCACTGATCGTAACGGAAACGAAACTGCATGGGCAGGACGATGCGGACCGGCCGAATCTGCAAACTGGTCTAACCCCGGTCTCGCTGGAAACCCCGGCGGTGGAGGGACTGGTGGAGGGACTGGTGGAGGCGATTCCCCTAGCCAGGCCATGAAATTCTCAAAAAGAGAAACGGGTGTAGGTTATACATCCAGCAAGGGGAGATAATTCTGCAGTGGAGGTTATAACTCAGGGTCGTATAGCATTGTTGTTGTGCTAGTACGGTAAGTTGAATAAGACTATTAATAATTATACTATTAACTGATGACTCCACTGGTGCGTTACTTTGACAGCTTAACCCAATTGATTTCAAGCATGTGTTTAGGCTAATCGATTAATAACATCATAGCTGATTGGATGAATTTGACCTTTACTGGCTCTAGAAATAACTGATGTAGCTATTCTGTGGTCAGTTTGGGATCAATCCCCGTCAGTGGGCCCATTGGGCTATTCCTCATTCTAGCCAGTGCACCACAACTGGTATATCAAAGACCGTGGTATGTGCTATCTTGTCTATGGGATGGTGCATATAAAAGATCCCTTGCTACTAATGGAAAAATGTAGCAGGTTTCCTTATATACTCTTCAAAAAAAGAAACGCAAAAGGGTACAAATGGGTTATAACTCCGATTTTATGTTTCCTACCGGTTCATGCTTTGTGAATATAAGGTCATTGCATGTCCCAAACACATTCCCACGGTTACATTCGATAAAACGCAGCTACTGTACAATAAAGTTCCAAAATGTGAATATTCGCAAAAACGCAGCCATGTGCAAACCATGTCACCACTGCACGTGCGTTGTCTGCATGTGCAACATGAACACCGACAGTATAAAAGTGCAGGGTGTTCGCTTGCCTGGCCTCTGTATCTGGCCGACAGTTGACAATCCAGGACATGCCACGTCAGAGACACAATGCCATCGGCCGACTAGACGCAGGCGAATCCAGAACGGCCGTTGCCAGGGCATTCCATGTGTCCCCAAGCACCATCTCCAGACTGTGGGACCGTTACCAGCAACATGGATCAACACGTGACCTCCCTAGATCCGGTCGACCACGGGTCACTACCCCCGGGCAGGACCGCTACATCCGGGTACGCCACCTTCGGGAACGATTGACTACTGCCACCTCCACAGCCGCAGCAATACCAGGTTTGCGCAGGATATCCGACCAGACAGTACGGAACCGCCTACGTGAGGTAGGAATTCGTGCCAGACGTCCAGTTCGAGGTGTCATCTTAACACCACAACACCGTCGACTCCGACTGCAGTGGTGCCAGATTCATCGACAATGGCCTCAACTGCGATGGAGACAGGTGTGGTTCAGTGACGAGTCCCGATTTCTGCTCCGACGTCATGATGGAAGATGTCACGTGTATAGGCGTCGTGGTGAACGTTATGCGGCAAACTGCGTGCAGGAAGTGGACAGATTCGGCGGGGGTAGTGTCATGGTGTGGGCAGCCATCTCACACACTGGCAGAACTGACCTGGTCCACGTGCAGCGCAACCTGAATGCACAGGGCTACATTGACCAGATCCTCCGGCCACACATCGTTCCAGTTATGGCCAACGCCAACGCAGTGTTCCAACATGACAACGCCAGGCCTCACACAGCACGTCTCACAACGGCTTTCCTACAGAACAACAACATTAATGTCCTTCCTTGGCCATCGATATCACCGGATTTGAACCCAATTGAGCATCTATGGGACGAGTTGGACCGACGCCTCCGACAGCGACAACCACAGCCCCAGACCCTGCCCGAGCTGGCAGCAGCCTTGCAGGCCGAGTGGGCCACCATCCCCTGGGACGTCATCCGTACTCTGGTTGCTTCAATGGGCAGGCGGTGCCAGGCAGTTGTCAACACACGCGGAGGCCACACCCGGTATTGACTCCAGATGACCTTGACCTTGGTGGTGTGTCCTATCACTTACTCACAATGGACTAGAGTGAATTGTGAACAATCCTGCAACATTTGGTAATTATCGGACTCACCATTCAATAATTAAATCAATTCTCCAAATGTTACGACAATGTGGTTTTGCGTTTCTTCTTTTGAAGAGTATATGTCAAAATTACCAAATGTTTGACATCCAATAGCCGATGATTAATAAATCAATGTGCTCTAATGGTGTCATTAAACAAAACAAACAAACAAACTATTCTGCTTACCATAACAACAAAAACAGTTGAAACCATTTTTAATTCAATAGCTTTATAATCATTGGATACATTACATTGAATGGTCAACAATAAATACATTAATAGATTATTTCAGTAAATTTTATGGCCTCTTGCCAACACTGCTGGACTTGGACACTCAACCTAACGTTTGAAAAAGTATTTTCGGTCTCAGAGATCGAGAATCAGTCTATGACCTGTGGGGAAAAAAGGCTTTCCCCACCCCTAATGTCTACTATTCAACATTTTTCTGATCACCCAGTAATGTTTGCACCGTGGATGAAACTTCATTTTATTTCCTAATATATATTTTTTTCATGTATATATTATGAAATAACTGGATGGAAAACCTTTTTTTTTTTTTCGTGTGCTTTTCTTACCTTTGCAGAGTTCAGCTGATGCCGTCCCGTTGAACTGTGTGGATCCTGTAGGACACTCCTTACATTCAGTTTTGCCCATTTCGTTCTGATACATGTTTGTTGTACAGAGATGGCAATCTCCATCCTCAAAATATGTTCCGGGGGAGCAGTACACTACAACACAAATTAATCAGTCTCTGTGTTGTAGGGTACTGCTCTTTTATAAAACGGAAGTGTAACAAAATTAACACGATTCAATGCCTATAAGATGAGTGAAACACGCAATGATAGGAAAAACATCAAAAAGGACACCTAGGCATACAAAACAAATAGTGTATTAAATAAATATTAATTACCTAAATCCTAACACGTAACAATAGTAGTTCTGGGGTTTTTAAAATCATATACAGTATATTTTTTTAATCATCTAGAAATGTTCCCGTCCTTATCATTAAATAATTGACAAAATAATGTAATTGGATGTTTTAAATTACATTTCATATCCACTACAATTGTAAAACACTTTACATATATTTTATTCTTTTTAACTCTATAATAGTAAAAATCTTTTTGTTTTTTGGTTTCTATTCTTTTCCTGCCTGTCTGATATTGCCAGTTTGGGTTGTATTCACTCTCAACTCAGGCCAGGTAGTCAGTTCAGTAACAAGTCCATCTACTGCTTACCTTCTCACCTGTGATGTGTTATGCATGAACAGAGACAATGGCATTGTCTCTGACTATTTACACCAGAAAAACTCAATTTGCGACAGTAAAATCAGCATTAACATCTGCAAATTGTCAAATTATACAACATAGTTATCCCCTAAAATGTTACACCCCTGCACCACGGTGAGGTTACAACACGCGCAGGGGTTGTTTCATGTGTTAAATAGTTTAACACTACAGATTAACCAGAAAGCTTTTATAATGAAGGTTTTAATAACAAAATATTGATATAACACTACTGGCTGATGAACTCACATCACCAACTCACAATAGTATAGCATCATGTATTACCAACGATGTCATACTTGCCTTCTTAAGTACAAGCATATGATTTAGCCCATGAAAGAGTTAGAGAATACTCAACGAGCTAAAAGGTAATACCATTTATCTTGCACAAGTGAACTGATGTTGTCCTTCCGGAGCCTTTGGCTCAGAAAGGACAAGATAAATTTATGAGTGCAAGATAAACGGTATTGCCGAGTAGCGAGTTGGGTATTCTATTTGTTACCCATTTTCAAAATTTATAATTTTATGGAAGATTTTCGAAAGATACTGTTGTTGAAAATAAGTTTGCAAATTGAGAACATGAGGCAGCGTTGTGTCATAGCTGTGACATATGCATCGCTAATGACCTAAGTTAGTGGTTGACATCTCTTCCACCATGGAAACTATTCTTACACACAATTAACCGCTTAAAGTGAAGCACTGTTTATGACATCAAAACATATCTAAGGGAAGAATTTTTTTTTCTTTTCTTTAGGGAAAGATCACTTTTTTTTCCCCATTTCTCTCTACCCATATGGGTAATAAGGAATCATCTTTGACAGCCGACGTTCATGGGGTGACTCTGTCCTATACACCTAAGGATGAGAAAATGATATTTTACCACACAGCATATTTCTGGCTGCTGCTCCCTGTGGACACTCAACATCAGCTCTCATTGTGATGTCTTTTGGGTGAGAATAATAATTCCTGTTCTTAAAAGTGACGTTAAAAACTGAAAGATTTTTCTTTAGCTCCTGTGCCGACCTCTCCATATCTATAATGGCCTCAATCAGTTTTTGTAGCTCTGGAGTAACTGAAACATACAAGTGACATTATTTAATTGGAAAATCATAAAACTGAGGACAAAGGTCAAGTCACTTGAAAAATTAAATACTCGCCACTTGAACAACACACCTTATGCTACACTATTATGTAAATAATACTGATGACTAATATGAAAACAACAACACCTATCTATCTATCCATCGATCCAGACAAAGCAATTAATCGATATATTCAAAAAATTTTCACTCATCCATCCATTCAAAATCCATTCATACATCTTACACCCACGTTTCTACCTATTCATCCATCCATTTATCCAAACCCAAACCTATTCACCTATCAATCCATCCATCCATCCACCCATGACAGGCCTGGAAATAATTTTTTGGGTGGTGCCTGTAAAAATTATTATGATTAGGTATATTAATAGACATAGGAAATTCATGTTCTGAGCAAAACAGGAAGGCATTATAACAACAGTACTGCTTCAACACAGAAGTACTTCATTTTGTGTCAGATAAAATGACTACTAGTATTAAGTTTGTGACTGTGAAAGCCTGACAAATGATAAATTTGTACTGGACAATGTCTACGACTGGACCCTTATTTCTGGTTCAGTCCACCAGTAGAAAGGTCCTAGAAAGCTATGCTAGAAAAAACCCGTCTAGCACACATTTTCCTAGATGGCAATGCACTTTTTCATTGCTTAAATGGTCTCATCATTTAAAATGTAGATGGCCATTGCTACCTGTTCATAATTCCATAATGACAGGGGTGCACAAATTGGTTGTCCACATGCCCGGGACAACCACAATATGTTGTGGGCAACCATTCTTTGTCAAACAGTTGCCCAATGGGCAACCAAGAAAATCATAAAACAAATAAAACATAAAACAAAGCTTCACAATATACAGACAGTCATGGGCAATTCAAAAGTCTCCGCACTGACAACTTGACTGACAGGCGATATAAATATCCACCCTAACGCTGCCATCCACTCAGCATCCACCGTGCATGATTTTGGCAGGTGTTTGGAAAAGCCATATGCCAGATATTTCGTCCCCAAACTGGCTGGTTCCTACCAATTCTCGCCACAAAATATTTCCTATTCACCCTAAAAACCTTGTTTCTGTATCCCAATAATGACGACTTATGCTTACTGAGTGTTTGTTTTAAACACCATCTGGCAAGTTTTAGTCTATTTAATAATGAAATATTTCTTAAATATTGTCATTATTAACTTTACTTCAAAACAAGGTCTACATTTTTTAAAACAAGTTTTTCATTTTTTAAGTTCTTCGTCTTTTCATGAATTAAATTGTGTTTTTGTTAAATGGTTTAGTAGTATCGTCAGTATAAAATATGTATTTGGTGGTGAAATAATCCAGATAGGGACAAACTAGTAGTACTAAGTAGGGCCGATTTGACATGAAACAAAATGTTTGGTATCACTGAAAATGCGGATCAGGCCTGCTACTCATGATCGTCACGTGTACACTGTTTTACAGAGTATTCCCACGCTTTCTCACTCTGAGGAGCCGTTCAACAATTAAGCAATTCCTGCGGCACTTTGCGTCACTGAAATTGTACGCGTTATTGAATGGTGTGAGTTGTTTGTTAAGAATTATGTATCCTTTTAAAAACAATATGTTGTAATATGACTCATGTTTAATTTGTTCGATCTCCTACACAGAGGTTAAGCAGTTGTTAAAAATTTGCACTTAATAATGTCGGCTAAAGTACTACGTCACAATCTTTGGGAATGGATGATGCAGCCGTTGAAATGAGTATTACACAAGACATGTGAAAGGCCACAAACTACACCAACAAGCATCCAGTTCATCAAAGTATTATGACTGTGACAGCTCAAGCAAAGATGAGCTGTAGATAAATAATGTTAATAAAGGAATAAAACTAAACTGATAAGTAATGATAATAATAAAAACATTTTAAATTTCAGTTTCATTTTAATGACAGTTCAAAATTATATTCATAAAACTTTTTATGAAATATGTGGGCAACCAAGAGATGATGTTGGCAACCAAACTTCAGCTACCATCAAAATTTCACATTTGTGCACCCCTGATAATGAAAGGTAGTATGTCACTATGTGACGTTGCATAAAATATAACACTACATGCATTCCTTAAAGTGATGTAATATATATCAGCTGTGAGTAGGGTCATGACGTCATGGTACAAAAAACCGGCCTCGGTGGTGTCGTGGTAGGCCATCGGTCTACAGGCTGGTAGGTACTGGGTTCGGATCCCAGTCAAGGCATGGGATTTTTAATCCAGATACCAACTCCAAACCCTGAGTGAGTGCTCCGCAAGGCTCAATGGGTAGGTGTAAACCACTTGCACTGACCAGTGATCCATAACTGGTTCAACAAAGGCCATGGTTTGTGCTATCCTGCCTGTGGGAAGCACAAATAAAAGATCCCTTGCTGCTCATCGGAAGAGTAGCCCATGTAGTGGCGACAGAGGGTTTCCTCTCAAAATCTGTGTGGTCCTTAACCATATGTCTGATGCCATATAACCGTAAATAAAATGTGTTAAGTGCGTCGTTAAATAAAACATTTCTTTCTTTCTTTTCTTTCATGGTACAAAAATAAAATGCAGTGAATTTTATAATTATACTAAAATTATAAGTATGATTTAACTAGAATGATTTTCTCGAGACTCGTGTCAGTAAAACCAACTACAAAAGGACTCGTGCCAGAAACTACTATCCATCCATCTATGCATCCATCTCATACTTATCTCCCAAACTCTATCTGCTCACATTTATGCTACGAACCAAATCTTCCAATGTGTTTCAAAGACTGGAATTGTACCTCGTTTTGATTGCATGAATTCACCCAGTTTGAGATCAATATTAGGAATGGTTGCCCTCAGTGTGAGAGTCACAGGAGTCCCAGTTGACCTGCTTACTCTGTTGGTCTTTTTGCAGGCTTTAGATTGTAGATTCACAGTGCTATTACACAATGCAGTTTTGATGCAGTGCAGATAACCAGAATTATTAGCAATGGCCGATATCAATTTGTCTACAGCAGACTTGGGTAAGCAGTCTGGTCCGTTTAAGGTCCCACTGGCAATTATCTTTAACGAAATGGGTGGAGCTGCCACTGAAGTGTAAAATATGTTTACATCCATGTACTTGCATATAAATAGCATCATATTCCATCTAAAAGTTGAAAGCTATTGAGTCTTAGAAGAACATTAAATTAAAAATAACTATACAAAAACAAAACAAAACAACAACAAACAAACACAAAATTATTTATAATTATTGTTAATTTATTATTATTATTATTATTATTATTATCTTGTTTTAAAAATCAAAACTGTAATATTATGAGTCAAATATATATATATATTTTTTTATTATTATTTTTTATGTTTCAGCATGTACATGCATGGATGAACATTTGTGTAATAACAAACCGACTGAAAAATCTAAGTTAACGGGATACCAAAACTACTTGCTCTAACTCAATGGCTACCATGTGGGGAAAATATTTAAAATGTGAAAATGTTGTTTTACTAGTGCACGAAGCCAATTCCGCACTCTCTGGGTCCCATTTGCCGCGTCTGCATTTGAGAACAGATTTATCCTGTACATCAATGACGTAATTCGGGTTTCTGCAGACTGCAATGCAGCTTAACTCTTTATTGTTAAAAGTACACTGAGATGATGACCCTATTCCTTCTCTGATATCACTAGAAAAGCACTCTGAAAATACACACAAAACAACAGCTTTCAAGTATAAATTATTGCATCATGAACACAATAGGTATTATATATTACAATGCATATCATGATGTATTATTTACAACAGTGTTAGCAGTATTTTGGAGAAGACTTCTAACAAAATAAAGGAAAACAAATGATGCTTATAAAACTTTAGTGAAGACTCAAATCTTTAATGACATCACATGCATCAGTCCTTCCCATTTGAAAATATCAGGTGAGTGATAAACTACCGTATTTTCCCGTGTATTATGCGCACTTTTTTTCCATAAAATACAGGTTAAAAATGGGGGTGCACACTATACATAGCAATAGAAAAAATATCTTTAAAAAATGTCCAGCGATCACCCATGAAAAATCGCCGATTGGTAGTTTACGGTACTTTACAGGTTATTGACAGTGTTCATCACAACGAAACGCCAAAACCCTCTTAAAAAATCACTTGTGATGGTTGTAATAAATGCAAAATAAATCTACAAAAGTATACATACCTCGCCAAAAAGTGCACAAAAATTACAAAACTGGACCGTAAATATTTTTAATTTCCATGAGATTTAATTCGGCCATTTCCGGCAAACCGGAAATATACCACACTATTATAAATTTAGCCACGAGAACAAAATATAATATGCTATATTTTTGTTTTCATATATTTATTAGTCATTTACAGTGTATGGGGTATATAACTTTGTTTTGATTTATGCACGTGTGAGTCTGTGACATGTAAGTACGCAAGTACTAGCCTTTGTTTAATGTGACATGTAGGTCTATGTACTCAAATACCCAACTTAAGTTTTGTTTCTTGGTTTCTTGAATATACCGCTTCTTTCACTTTTCGTTAATTTTGGTGACGGGGAAAACGGTACATCTTGCATTCACTGTCGATTTTGTGGTTTAAAAAAACAGTGCGCATTATATTGTGGTTCATGTTTTTTTTCTTGGAATAAACGTTCAAAGTGCGCATTATACACCGGTGCGCATAATACATGGGAAAATACGGTACTCTTCTCGTAAGCTCCAGGCTAGTGAGTTGCATTGCACAAGAAAGATCTTGAGTAAAGCTTGCACATTTTGACACAAAGAAGTTTTGAATAGCACATTCAACAATTACTGAAGAAACATAAATATACTAGTATAATAATACTGACTTGTGGACATTTATAATTATTGTTTTTTATTACCCATATGGTTAAAAATATATTGGTACATATCTAAGTGATACGTCCCACTAGAATGCCAAGTGGAACGTAACATTTTGTGACATAATCAATTGGCAAAATAATTTTCATTTCTCGTGAAATAATTTATTTCACTCAGGACATAAACATGATACAAAATAGAAGCTTGTTTTATAAATCCAGACATATTAATGATGTTAATTTAGAAGAAATATTGAACTTTTTACATTTACCAAAACTTAATGAACAACAAAATAACCTGGAAGGTTTGCTTAAAGAAGATGAAATACTATCTTGCTTATAAAATATGACAAATAATAAAAGTCCAGGGTCCGATGGGTTCACAGCACAATTCTTTTAAAAAATTGTGGACAGATATAGGTAGGTATAAGATACTAAGGCAATAAATTATAGTTATCATACAGGTGAACTCTCATCAACCCAATAAGAAGGCGTTAAAACATAAACAATATTTAAAAAATTGGAGACCTATATCTTTGTTAAATGTCTCATAAAATTGCATCAGGTTGCATAGCCAATAAAATAAAAACTGTTTTACCTCACTTAATAAATGAAGACCAAACGGGCTTTATATCTGGAAGATACATCAGTGAAAACATTAGAAATCTCTATGACTTATTTTATTATACAGAAAAGAATAAAATTCCAGGCTTTCTTTTATTAACTGATTTTGAGAAAGCATTCGATTCTGTTGCCTGGTCTTTTATTCTCAAGACCTTCTATTTTTTTAAACTTTGGAGATTCTATTAAAAAATGGATTGAAATGTTTTATTTTAATATTAAATCTTGTGTAATTGTAAATGGACAAACAACTGAATGTTTCAAAATATCTAGAGGATGTAGATAAGGAGACTCATTATCACCATATATTTTCATACTCTGTGCAGAAATTTTAGCTTTATTAATAAAAGCAAATAATCATATTAAAGGGGTTTCAATTGGAAATTAAGACTTTTTATATCACAATACGCAGGTAATACAACAATTACGCTAGTTGCAACAGAACAGTTTTTACGATAATGCCTTCAACTTTTAAAATTCTATGCAAATGCCTCCGGCCTTCATGCAAACATAAATATAACTAAGATTATATGGTTTGGTAGTCGTAAAAATAGCAATGAAATACTCTATCCAGATCTAAAATTGACTTGGAATAATGGAATGTTCACCTTACTGGGAGTTGATTTTTCTACTAATCTTACAGATATGGTAACTGTTAATTACAACAAGAAAATAAGAGAAATAATAAACTTATTGATACACTGCATGGTCTAAAATACTATTAACTCCATTTGGTAACCATTTAATTTTAACATTGCCTAACCCCAACAGACCAAACTATCAATGAATTAAACAATATATTTTTAAAATTTATTTGGAATTGTTCTACTGACAGAATAAGGCGCAACATAATAACTAAACAATATGAAGAAGGAGGACTCAAGATGTTTAAAATACATTATTTTATAAATGCATTAAAAGTGTCATGGTTTCGGAGATATATACATAAAGAATCAAAATGGACATATCTTCTAAAACTGACATATCCAAATTTGCATAACTTTGTTTATTTTGGAACGGATTTTGTAAAACAGAAATTAAGAATATTAGATAATAAATTTTGGCATGACACATTTCAGGCATGGGCTATCTTTGTAAATAAAATACAAATAACGTCATGGATAGATAGTTTACATCAACCTATATGGTATAACAAAGGTGTGAAGGTTGGAGGTAAACATATATTCTATAAAAAAGGATTTGAAAAAGGAATTGTCTTCATACATGATCTAATTCCAATGGTATATTATAAATCCTACTGTATTGCTTGCTCCCAATATACATCTCACAATATATTTACAAAAATTAAGCTTAACATCCAGGGATGTGAGAGGAGCTGGAACAAAAAAGCTTACTGTGGCCAGGGTCCAAGAACAGTTGTTGTTTGCAACCCCTGTAACCGCCAAAAACTATATTCAATGCTTACAAATCTAAACTGGTTATATCTTATAATATAAGGCACACATCATAAACTTGAAACCGTGAAAACATGCAAATGAACCTTGTGTGGTCAACAGTATTGAACAATATTAAGTTGTAGAAGCATCACGAGGGGTATATGGCTTTTTATGTACCCTCTGTGTGTTCTTTTACCCCGAGCCGAAGGCGAGGGGGTAAAAGAGCACACAGAGGGTACATAAAAAGCCATATACCCCGAGAGATGCTTCAACAACGAATTTATCTTGCCGACATGTTAAACCATATAGCCAAATAATCAAAATAACGCCAGACAATAATTGTTAACAATTTATTAACGGGGCCGTACCACGCGGACGCGAACGAAACCACTTGCCAGATAGTTCCATCGATAAACGAGTTTTTAACTTCAAATGTTTGTAATACGAAATTGTCTGAAACAGATATTAATAAAATAAATTTAAAAAATGTTTTTATCAGAAATGCATGTATGTAGTAAAAAAAAAAAAAAAATTAAAAATAAAAAACAACAAGAATCGCGCATTAATACAATAACACCACGACCGTAATTAGGTGGCCGAGTTCAACATTGCCGCTTTTAAAAGTATTGAAATAGTGTATTTTATAGTAAAAATAAAATTAATTATGTATACTTGATTGATTATCAATATTATTTATAATCTAATTATTGCTTTAGCTTTAATTGGGGTGGCTGGAAACTGTTGGAAATTACAGACGGGGTATAAGAGAATTTGGCTCCGCCCACAGGGGTATAAGGGATTTGTCCAATGGCAAACAACCAATGATATTAAAGAATTTTACATGAAGGCGAGATAAAATGTTTTTGTTTTTTCAGACGAAATGGAAAAGCACATTTACGCGTTTCCACATAGCTCTCACATTCTTGAACATCAATAATGACGTAATCGTACATGAGTGTGTGCTTTTATAGTAACAAATATTGTTTTCAAATTGTTGTACAGAATATTGTGTTTTCAGCATGTCTTTCTCAGTTAAATGTATTACTATAGCTTTTGATAACTTATTTTGTAAGGTGTTGAATTAGGAGTCCCCAATCCTAACATTACCAATGTATTTTGGCGCAATAAAAAAAAAAAAAAAAAATGTATTGTTATAATTATTGTATTTTAATGACTCGAATGGTATCTATAAAAACGGTACTATAAAATTCAACTGTATTATTTGCTGATTGACCATTAATTTCACCATTAATAGTTATTTTATAACAACCAGTTGAGTTTCTAGCGTGGCTGGAAACCTCATCAGCAAGAAAAGGTCACAACTATCGATCACCGGAACATGTGAAAATGATGATTATATTTTAAAAAGAACAAGAAGTTCTTCCTTTAACTTGAAAAGAAAGTTTATTTTCAGATAAAAAATAAAAGCGACAATTTTACATGTATAGAACTTTTATTCTTATCTTTAGTATCTATTAAGATAGCTTGAGTAACAATACTCTTCAATGGTGTCAATAAGCAAACAAACTTACATATTTTTAAAGTTACATTCTCTGGTTACCATATTATAACATCATGTACAAATGTGAAATACAAGCTCAAATGCACTTTTAAAAAAGTTGTGTGTGTTCGCTATGAATGGATATCATCAAATGTATACGCTTGATTTGTCGGCTGTGCCGCCATAGCTCGGCAAAGCACAAACGACAGCCTGTTGTCAGTTTCAGTTAACGCGTGCGTTTGCCAATTTCAAATTGTAGGGTCCGTCTCGAAAAATTAAAAGAAAAATCTTGCACTGTACGAAGGACATTCGGTTGAGGATACGGTACTAGTCTTTAGTTAAAACCGGTTTGATCTTGACAACGTATTATCGACAGTCGTACCTTCCTATTTCAGAATTGATATTTTATAAAGTGTTAGTAGAACTTTCAAAGTTTAGTTTGTATACTAGTAACACATTAATCATGTATATATTTTTAAAATAAAATATACTAAAGTAGACAATGAACGTTTTCACTTCTTAATTTTACCTGTTAAAATCGACAAATTCAAATAAATATTATTTCGTTTGGAAAGGGTAAAGCATATTGATTTAATAATCATCCGACCCCATACAACCGTAAATAAAATATGTTGAGTGCGTCGTTAAATAAAACATATCCTATCCTTCCTTCCATCTGCTGTTGGATGTCTAACATTTGGTAATTTTTACATATAATCTTAGAGAGGAATTGGGTGCATGTGCAGGGGGAGTGTATTGGAGGTCGAAACCCTTACTTGCCCAAGCTTAAAAAAAATTGAAATGTATTTTTGGGGGGAGCATGGCCCATATAAACTTTGCTCAACAGTCTATAATCCCAACCTCACTGAAATCCCTGTACACGCACCTTGGAAACCCACTACATTTTTTTTCTAGCAAGGGATCGTTTATATGTACCATCCCACAAACAGGATATCACATAAATTGATCTTTTTGTATACCCGCCGATGGGGATCGATCCTAGACTGACCGCGCATTTAAAAAACCCACCTTCTTAGGTCTAAGTAATGAATAAAAGTAACATATAGTCTTGAAAAATGTTACGTAAATCGAACACAGTACCCTCTTCCTCTAACCCTAGAGCATTACGTAATTAGTAACACCCTCTTACATGTAACGCGTATGCCAACAGCTGGCCACTGTCAAAATTTCAAGGCAAATCCCCAACTCACCGACCCCTGGAAAGGCGTTGTACCATACCTCTATGGATATAAATATGTTTTGGAGATATGAGACGACCCCTCAATCAAAACAGTTAAATTTGTTCAAAAACTGTGAAATCACACGTGATCTCTTGTTGGTGAATTCTATACTTGTCCCACTTTCAAAATATTGGCTTTGTTTTTTACCTGGATAAGCCAGCATAGTGAAACCAATGCCAATGCGGAGTGCGGCGTCATATATGCACCAAACATAATTGGATTTTCTGTTCTATATCCTTAAATAATAAAAATATTCCAGGGAATGTAGTTTTAACATCGAGTAAAAACAGGTTTATGTCGTCAACCAATTATAACCACTGACTGGTTCAATATGAAAATCCAACCAATTCCCACCTCTATTAGCGAGTGACAACTGAAAATTATTTCACGAGGGCCATAAATTGATAATTACTGGAACAGAATTTGTTATTCTATTTATTACCTCAGCTATTTGCTTTTCTAAAAAGCCTTTATTTTCGGTACACAGTAGCTACACATCCATGTAAATAGAAATTATGTAAACCACTTTACACTGTTCTGGGTATTGCTTTAACTTTGTATTTTAATCACGATTCACAGATAATTAAAAAAAAAGTTATTCCGTCAAATGTTTTTATAATGAATTGTATTGAACTACCAGTTTATTACAAGTTTAACACAGAAAACAGAAAGATGTAAACTCAAACGCTTTAAGCTACGTGACATCATTTTGTGTGCTTTGCCAAATTGTGATGTCATATTTAGTATCGATATGGTGATTGGTTTGTAATCATCAAATTGTCCAATAGTAGTGTATGTTAAACCAATGCACAATATTTCCCACTCAGAAAATATTTTCCCCATTATGAAAGAAAGAAAGAAATGTTTTATTTAACGACGCACTCAACAAATTTTATTTACGGTTATATGGCGTCAGACATATGGTTAAGGACCACACAGATTTTGAGAGGAAACCCGCTGTCGCCACTACATGGGCTACTCTTTCCGATTAGCAGCAAGGGATCTTTTATTTGCGCTTCCCACAGACAGGATAGCACAAACCATGGCCTTTGTTGAACCCGTTATGGATCACTGGTCGGTGCAAGTGGTTTACACCTACCCATTGAGCCTTGCGGAGCACTCACTCAGGGTTTGGAGTCGGTATCTGGATTAAAAAACCCATGCCTCGACTGGGATCTGAACCCAGTACCTACCAGCCTGTAGACCGATGGCCTAACCACGACGCCACCAAGGCGGGTCCCCCATTATGAGTGACTGCTGGGGTAATAAACTTAAATCTTTGAATATATGAATAATTATCAGTGGACTATAAACCATATTTAGTAATGTCATCAGTACATACCTTTCACTTTTCACCATTAAGAACAGAAGATGAGAGAATGCATGAGTCGAAGTCAGGAGAGCTAGTGGTACTTTTCATAATGGATGTTTATGGAAATTGCTGACTTTATTGATACATGTGGGGTCTACATAATACATTTTATTGACTTTTTCAATCATATCGCCATACCCAAGGGTAGAAATTAAGAAACATTGCCACTGGCCTATTTAAGGAATTAGTAGGCTAGAAAAGTTAAATAACAAGCATTCTGAAAGTACTGCTAAAGCAATACAATTTTTCGTATCTCCTAAATTCAAGGTCCATACATACTTCTGTGAAAAGTGGGTAAATCACCATGAAAGTTGAACTTGATCAGTAACAGTACATAATAAAGGTATACACAAAATTTGATCTCTATCTTCAGGCATTGCAAAACAAAAGTCCGGAAAACTAATTTTCATATTTCCTAATTTCAAGGGCCATAATCCTGTTAAAAATGGGTAAATCTACATGAAAGTCGCACTTGTTCTGTAACAGTACATGATAAAGCTATACACATAATTTCAGGTCAATATTCCAAGGGCTTCTGGAAAAAAATCTGGAAAACTAATTTTCACATCTCCTAAGTTCAAGGGCCATAACTCAGTCAAAAACAGCTAAATTGCCATGAAAGTCAAACTTGATATGTAGCAGTACATAATAAAGCTATACACAAAATTTCAGCTGAATATCTCAATGCATTCTAAAAACAACATCCGGAAAACAATATGACGGACGGATGGATGGACGGACGGACAACCGACAGCCAGCCAGAAGGACGGACCGGCAGGGGATGCACACAACACACACACAAATGCACATGCATACAAACACAAACTCTGAAACTTTGATCTCTCAAAATAATTTATTGCTCAGATTCCAGCAGTATAATAATTGAAGAATGAATTTTCATCCGAGAGGAACAATACGTCTGCTCAGTTGTGAATGTTTATAGATATTTACATTGATTATATAACACAAGACTTGACTGGCAATCTTCAAAGAACATTAAGAATACCGGTAGTTTGGTTCACACATCAGTGAATTGTTGTAAAATGTGACTTTCGAACAGACCACTAAAAATCCCTACCTTTGCACGGCTCTGAGTTGCAGGCTGCTGTCTGATTATCTGAATTGTTGCAGTGTACTTGCATTGCAGCTGGTAGGTTACAGTTTCGCTTTCTCAACCGGATTCCACCTCCACAAGATCGAGAACACAGACCCCACCTTTCCCACTGGCCAAATACTGAAAAATAATTTTCAGAGTTAGAGTCAGATTTGACAGAGGAGTAAATACAAACACATTCACAAAATGGAAACAAAAACAGTACCGTACTTGCAGACGTAGAGTGATGGAGTCTATCGCAAAACCTGTAGGAGGGGCATATGAATTCAGGATGCTTTTAGGGAGGGGTGCAATGTTTAGAATGAGCACCCAATGAATTCAGGGAGGTGGTACAATGTTTAAAGAGGGCACATAGAAAAAAATAATCCATGTTACATATTACAACAATTGACAGTATTAAACGCAAATGAATATTTTATCACTTGTGAATGAGTATATATTTATGGACTTGTGAATGGGAACTCCCCACCCCACCCCCCAAAAATCAAGACAAACATGAAACCTTTATTAACATAATGTGTACATGTATTACAGTTTAAGGCTTACACGCATTTGACATAATGGGTGCTAATATCATGTACATACAATAAGTACGTTTAAGTGACATATGAGATTAAAATTATTACTATAGGACAATTCTTGACCTCGAGATATGCTGAGCCAACTATCATAGGCCTCGATAATGTCATTTGGCTGTATTTTGAAAACCTGCTGTAACAGTTATAATAAGGAAGAGAGGCTTCTTCATTTTTGTGTTTGAATTCGTTCAACTTACCGGGACGGGATGTAGCCTAGTGGTATAGCACTCACTTGATGCACGGTCAGTTTGGGATCGATCCCTGTCGGTGGGCCCATTGAGCTATTTCTCATTCCAGCCAGTGCACCACGACTGGTATATCAAAGGCCGTGGTATGTGCTATCCTGTCTGTGGGATGGTGCGTATAAAAGAACCCTTGCTGCTAATCGAAAAAAGTAGCCCATGAAGTGGCAACAGCAGGTTTCCTCTCTCAATATCGGTGTGGTCCTTAACCATATGTCTGATGCAATATAACCGTAAATAAAATGTTTTGAGTGCGTCATTAAATAAAAACATTTCCTTCCTTCCTTCCTTTTGTTCAACTTACCTTTACATGTGCTCGGCATGTTGAAATGAAACAAAGTCGGTGCAGCACTGGCAATCAGATCAGCGATGGATATGGCAAATCTGAGTGGCTTGCTTCCACAGAAGTTGGCCAGTTTCTTAACATCAATAGATCCAAGCGCAGACGAAATAACGAACACGGACCTGATTGTGATTTCTGTGACAAAATATGAACTGGACATATTCTACACAACACTATTTGAAATCTTGCTATTCATGTAGACATATTACTTTGAATGGTATAAAAGTTTTATCTTTTGATTTTGTAACAAAATAAAGTCTTATTTGATGTGAAAAGAGAAGGAAAAAAAATCAATATCTGATATAATTTTAGTTTGTCATAATTTGTGGAAATCATGTCTATATTAAATAAACAGAAACCAAAAACATATATGAATTGCTTATTTTTTGTCACAAAAGAGAGTGCTGTGTACATGTTTTGTTCTTGTAACATGCATTAAGATGAACATTGATATATGCAACTATAAACCAAGTTTCATTGATCTACAAGACTTACAGTTTGTGAGAAATGGACCTAAATCAAACATTTCTCATATCTTGCCTTTTGTCTTCATTTAGGTAAGGCAAAAAAGAAGATGATGAAAATAAATATTAATATAAAGTACAGGTACCATATGAAGTGAATAGAACTGGTCTATGTTTTACATACCACTTGACGTTCGTAAATCCAGTCTTAGTGCTGTACCAGAAGTGAACACTGGAGAATAATCTGATTCAATTCTTTGGACTTTATGTTCAAATCCATTTTTATATATGGTCAACATCTTATATTTATGAGAGTACACAAGGCACAAATGGACCCAGCTGGATGTCAATGTTCCCAAGTTAGATATGGAATTTCTGCAAGGACAAAAAGTGGATGGATGGATGGATGGATGGATGGATGGATGGATGGAGGGAGGGACGGATGGACGGATGGACAGTTAGATGGATGGATGGACAGTTGGATGGAGAGATCATATATTCTTATGTATGGAGATGCCCACACTATTTAAAACTGCATTATATTTTTCACAGAGATTATTTTCACTGAAATTTTACCAGAAAACAAACGTTAAAGACTATGTATCAATAAACATAATTAAAAAAACAGATACTGTTCACGGCCTTTGATGAACAAACATAATATTATTACTTTGTTCTCATTAAAATCTAAAATGCAAGCATTACTTTATTTTTCTATGCTTCTACGGTTTCCTTATTTCCTCTTGTTTAATTATCAATAGTGTATTAAAATAATATTTGTGTTTGCAATTTTCTTCTGTTAATTGCCATTTGCATTGTAAATATATTTTGTTTCAATGAAAGGCTGATCATGCACAGCTGTGGCAAATTAATAAAAATGTGCAGGATTTGTATATACATGTGTATGTGTTTTTGGCTAATTACCTTAAGAAATTGACTTTAAACACTGCTCCGAAACTGATTTGTATTAGAAGTGTCCCATCGGGCCGCTTGATTACTATATCTCCATCAGCAGACTTTACTTCCATCCAAAAGGAAATGGTCAAATCATCTACATTGCTAGCAAGTCCACGTTTTGACAGTACTGTTGTTGGACCTTTCATGACCATGTCAAAAACTAGGAAACAAAATAAATATGAACAATAAAATAAACTTCAAAAAATTATAATACAGAATGAAAAAGCACAAAACTAGTGTGTCAAATATTGTGTTATAATATAGCGAACAAGCAGTGCTTTTTTTCTCTCTTTTTTTTTTTTTTTTTTTAATTCTTCACAGAATCCCTGTTTACACTTGTATCCATCACCAACTAGGGAGAAGAAGTGATGGATATTTAAACATGAATGTATTATAATTGATATATTATTCTTACATTTATTACATAAAATTATCATATACTACTAAATCAAAATCATTCATATGGATACTTTACAGAGAGAGAGAGAGAGAGAGAGAGAGAGAGAGAGAGAGAGAGAGAGAGAGAGAGAGAGAGAGAGAGAGAGAGAGAGAGAGAGAGAGAGAGAGAGAGAGAGAGAATCTAACCTGTAAGCTAGGTGTACGCTAGTTAAATCTTAAAAAGGAGTTCTGCGAAGATTTATTTATTAAAATATTCCTTCCATTACACACACACACATATATTGACATTAAGATGGAAAATGTATATTTACATATCGATGTACACCGACATACACATACATGTTCAGACTCATACATCCATCCACACCTACATACATACATTGATATATACACATACAACATTGCATTATAAAAACCTCATAAAAACATACCAGGGGCATAGCGTGATCTGGACCTGGGGGGTTCGAATATGAACCAAGTGGACCTTTTTCTATTTTGTTTTTGCACCACCAGAAACTCCATATGTATAAACCTGTATGTTTTAGTTCTGAAAGCAGACCATTTGCTTCAGCGGGGGGGTTTGTTCGAACCCCCTGAACCCCCCTAGCCTACGCCCTTGCATACGCCATTATAATTGGGTTGCATATCTAGCATGTATATGACAATTGCAATACAAACACACACAAAAAACAGTGCTTCTCAGTTGAGTACTTATTAAAGATTTGTGGCGATTCCTTTTATTATTTTTTTTAAAGTATTGTAAACACTTCCAAAATGTGTTATGTTTGGTTGTTTAGCCACTGTTTAGCCAAATGAATTCAATAAATCCTGTGAGAAGTTATGAATTTTAAAAAAATAATCATCAAAATGTTTTGGACATATTATTTTTTCCTGTTCATTTGGAACACAAAACTTTTTTGGCAAAATGGCTATCTCCAAACTAATATTTCACTTATATTTCACTTACAGAAACAACAAGGAAAACTCCAGCTCACTTATACCAGAGATAAACCACTAATAGCTGTAATACATACATGTGGAGTATCAGTGAAGTATCAGTTAACCATTCTTTTCACTTATACTTATACAAACTGAGACTTCACTTATACCAATATATACGTATAAGTGGTGTATAAGTCAAGTATATTTCACTTATAAGTTTATATAACTGCTATAAGTCATTTCCACAATGGGACTGCATACACAATGAGGCATGAACAAAGCCATATGACAATAAATCTGAAATATGAATTAGTTTAAGGACTGCGGGATTGATATTATAATTAATCCTTGCAGTTAAGGACATATCCCATATACGTATTACATTCCAAATCTGCTCCTGACCGTCATCAAAAATTGCATAATTTTCTTTTTTCTACATATATTATACTACATGTCCTTTCATATTTCCTGAGAATCTATTTTTCAGCATGTTAGCATGGTAGTACTACAAAGACGATCACTTTTATAGGTTCATTTTCAGGACAACCATTTTTATACACTTTATTTTTAAGGTTGAGGATATATTTGCTATTCACCATCAAAATCCATTCACAATTCTGTTAGAAAACTTGATACTCCTTGAGTCACAAAACAAACAAAGCCAAATGATTCAAATGAAACTTTTAAAACATCAATGATAAAAAGAACAAAAATAATTATTGACTATTTTTGAGTGCCTGATTATTAACTTGATGACGGACTTTTATTCTCATCAATAAGAATGATCAGTGACATCATATTGCATTCCCAGTTAATTAAATAACTATAATTAAGTACCAAATTCGTACATTTACAAGATTTTGCACTTTTGCTGTAAGTTTTGGATGTTGTTTTGCCAACGTCGCATAATAAACAAGTTGTTTTCCCAGCATGTGGTTGATATTTTCCAACAGGACATGCTTTACATGGCTTAATTCCATTGCTGGAAAACTGGCCAGCTTGACACATCTCTGAAAAAAATAAAAAAATAAAACCAATAAAACCAATAAAAAATATTAATAATCATCAAAATCATCATAATCAATCATCATCATCATCAGTTATCATCATCATCAGTCATCATTACCAATGATGAAGACAATCATGATGATGATTGAAAATGATGATGATAAAGGGTCCTCTATTTTAATTTCATACATAGTCCATGAGCCAGACATAACGTTGTTATAAATAATTGGTTTAGTATACCCTAGGACAAAAAAACCCAAATGGATGATGGAATTTTCAAAAGAGTAGCTTAGCTAGTTATCACACTTTTAACATTTGTCATTTAGGTGTTAAATTTTGTTGTTGAGAAATCTGTGTTTTAGTGTTTGTCAAAACACTTTCGAAAGTCCTGATTAAGGATTTGAGAGGTGCAAACTTGGTACTCTTGAGCATTTTGAAATATTCAAGATGGCGTCCAAGATGGCTGTCAGAACAGAGTTTACAACATCTCCAATACTTTATCAACTATGACGAAACTGTTGACAACTGCAGACCTGTCAACCCTCCCTGTGTGGGAGAAAAAGATCTCCTGTTAAATGACATTTTTGTAAGCATAAAAAACTACTTTCATTAAAATAACATACGGGAAGTAACTACGCCTTTTTTCATTCAGAAAACGTCAGCTAATTTCGGTTTCCAAAAATGTCACAGACCGAATTGTCCCAACTGTTTAACATTTACCAAAGTGAGAATTGTGAGATATATTGTTAAAAAAGAACATGGAATTTATAAAATGACGTGTTATTATGTTTGTTGTCATCATAATGGCTACGAAGCTTATTTCCGCCGATTCAACAGGCTGTGTATTGACATTTAGTGTTGCCATATATAAAACTATCCAATTTACTCCTAATAATGCCTCTAACTTGTAAAACATCATTCCACTAGATTACATAATGCAACTATAATGAGTCTCAAGTGTCACACTCTGGCCCAGAGTTGACAGCAATACACACAATGTTAAAATCACATGTCACAGCAAGACAACGAAAAGACCAATTAGCTATATAAATAATACTCGCATCAGTTAGTTTTGTACACTTCAAGAGATTATTTTTGTACAATTAATAAATGTTGTGTTCGACATAAAGTTACTCACGGAAATGGGTATAATTCCGGTATATTTCACACGATGTCGGTAATGAGGTTTTACTTATGATTAGTGGAAATACAATGTTTATTGCATCGTAAAATAAATAAGTACCACGCCACTGTTCCTCATTATAGTAAAAACTGAATATTAATTTATAAGATTGATATAAATTTGTCTTAGGTACTTGGGTACACAAACCACAAATGTTGATGTAACATAACCTGTAAGTGTAATACCATTTTTAATTTCTTAATTCTTAACATTTTTGGATAAAAGAGGTATTTTTTAAAATATGTATTAAATCATAATACTATTTAAACTTAAAAAAAATATATATATATTTTTTAAAATTATTATTATTATTTTATTTTTTTAATGTCAAGATAATAATAATAATAATAATAATAATCGTTATTTATAGAAGGTTACAAGAACTAAAGTTAACAAGTATATATGACATTATGTAGTGTTCATATACCTTATTGTATAGTCGGGCAGAATAAGGCTTATACCTTGAACTAGGGTACATATGATGTTTTATGATGGTTTTATGTCATTCAGGGTCTTCTGTTTCAGAAACTGCATGACACTTTGTCATCATTGAGCAATTTTTTTGACGGTCATTTTAAAAGCACCACCCCATGCTAAAAAAATACAGTTTTTTCTGTTCGGACCATTGCATTATGCTATAATGTTTTATTTGTACAAGATTATTAGAAGACCCATACCTATTTGAATACCTTTTACAAACAATAAAACATAATGCAAAACAACAACAACACAATAGCAACATTTCAGGGGCATTTGCTGACAGCCATCTTGGTTTTCAAAATGGCCGCCATTTAAACATTTGTTTTTACAATATTACCGCACCCAGGCAACTAAAACAATTGTTTTAAGATATACCGTATAACCAGAAATTTTTGAGGATTTTTATTTTTGTGGGTTTCGAGGGTAAGTAGTCAGCATCGAAAATATAAATCTTTGAAAATATTTGAAAAAATCGACAAATTCTATCGAAAATATTTATTGTGAAAAACATAACACATTTTATTTCCTGTCATGCGCAGTCCACCGGATACGACAAGAGAATAGTATAGTCAAGACAACAAGTTAGAATTTAAAAAAAGTTATTGTGTAAATCTCACTGTTTGTAGAATATAATGAAATATTTTTAAATCATATATTGTTTTTGTCAATGTCCACCCGCACTGCATCAGTGATTCCGAGGTGGATGAATGCAGATTTCAACATTTCCTGCTTTGAATAAAATGTGGTGAACTCAGACTTCATGGCGTCCTTAAGTGGTTTGTTCACACATACGTCGTAATTGGCTTTACACAAAATCAAAGACTGTGATCAATTGTCTGGCGAATAGCATACCGGGTATCACAGTGGCCAATTAAGCTACAGCTGAGTGTTCTATTGTTTAACTTTACACGTCGGTGGTGTCGGTGGTATCCAACAACTGGCAACCGAAGTGAAACTTTAATCAACAATAACAAGTATTCTCGTAACTGGACTTGTTAACACTCGAAAATAAAATCACTTTCAATTTAGATTTGGCAAACAACGAAAATAAGAAACCTTGAAATGTTTTTATACCCCAAACCACGAAAAATTAAGACCACGAAAATTTACGGTTATACGGTATACAGGTAGGTGGGAATGCTGTAATCTGTACTGGTCAAAATGAAAATGGTAACATTTTGGGTGGAGGATTTTCACAGAAGAAAGTTAAATATAACAGATTTAAAAATAAAAATCCCAATTTAACCTAATTTATACCTTGCAAGGAACATGATATTTTGGCATAATTTCTGAAATTAAATATTTATTTTATTTTAACTAATGTCTATATTATACTTTAAGAGTATTTCTGTGCATTTATGCCAGACTAATATTCTATACTTATATTAAAGGGATTGGACCATCCTCAGTTTGTAGCCGTTTCACGGTTTCATCAAATAAAATATGAATGCATTATTAAAATTAAAATTTGTTTTCTTGCTTAGAATATGATTATCTCTATATTCCATGTATTTCTGGACATTGTAATGTTTTGTATCTCAATATCGATTTTTGTCTAAAATAATACAGAGGTCCTATCATTTAAGGAAGCTGTATAAAGGTTTTTAGGGTATGGCTGTATACCCTCGCAACTTTCGTAACCTCTGTTGGAATCTGTGCAGAAATACCGTTATCGTCTTTTATATGCTGATGGAAGATTCGTAATCATGTTATATACACTCTGTCAATCTTCATACTGGTTATGTGGATTACTGGAACCAATTTTCTTGGGGGAAAAAAGTTCTGTTTAAATGGTGATGTCTCTTTACAATGACAACCTACTTTGAATTGGTTGCCTCCTACATCGATACATAATTTACAGTGAAATGTGATATTCATGTATGATGGCATTACTGTTTTTTATCAGTCATTTTCATCCTGTATGATTTGAGGCTTGTTGCATGTCCTATGCCATATATTTGCAGACATTCGTCCATGAACCACTTGAAGCACATTATATTTACAAGTAAAAGAGACATTCCCCTAATCAAACGTCCTACTGATCTTGCACTGACTGAGCACATCAAACAAGTTAAAACCATGATGTGGAAAGCTGACAATGTAAATATATATGACTGTGGGTGGGACATTATAAATGGCATACCCAGTCACTGTAATGGTGTGTGCTCCACCAAAGCTTATAGAAGTAATGGTATGTGACTGCTTGCTAAAATGCATGCTCATGAATAACTGTTCATGTCAAGGGTTATCTTGCACCATTTTCTGACAATGTATTGCACTGGACATTTGTAAATATATCCTAAATACTATGCATGATGAAAATTACACTGTTGAAGAACAGTAATGACATCGTACATGCATATCTCACTTTACAGTAAAAATTATGTTTCAAAGAAGGAAGCTGCTAATTAAAATTTGGTGATTATTTTAAAAATACTTCGCATAACCATAACATCTGACAAAAATATGTGTTAATGTACTAATATATAAAAGTAGTATAAACATTTAAAAGTGTGTGATGTGACAATTACGAATCTGCTATTAGCATATTAAATATGGTATCTCTTCACAAAACTGTTTCCAAAAGAAGTTACAATAGTCTTGAGTGTATTCAAGCATAAATCCTGTAAAGTGTTTTGTCTACAGAGTATGGTTTCAACACCATGTGTAGTAAGACTGCCAGTTTCTTTTAGCATGCATTAGTACATGCGCTACAGCTTCCATAAACAAAGGAAAATCTGAATGAGCACAAAGATGTGCAAAGAATGATATTTAAAGCAAGGAACCACATACGTATTTTACAAAAATATTGATTGGATTTAGATTAAGACTTCCCTTTCTAAGCACTATCGTAAATATGTTATTTCATCTGTACCGTGTTTAATGTGCAAAATGTGACCACATAAACGTTATATTAGCCAATCAAATTTGACAGCTAACAGTCTATTTTAACATGCCTGCATTTACATATGTAACAAAATTCACCTTATATATCATTATGTGATGCAGATGATTTTATATAGTTACTTGTCAAATTTTTATAAGATATATTTTTGGGGGGTAACATTTCTTTTGAAAGATGCTGTTTCAAGTGGTTCTTGGACATATAATCAATAAATACAATTGTAATATTACAATAGTTTTAATATATAACATACAGGTTACAAATATCCTTGTATATGTAGTGAACATGGAATCATGTCTAACTACCTTTATACCACTTTAAAACAAAGTTTAGGTTTGCCTGGGTGTGGTAGTATTGAACAAACTAAATTTGCAATGACGGCCATTTTGAAAACCAAGATGGCCACCAGTAAACTCCACTTACATGTTGCTATATATTTTTTATTTATTATATCTTCGGTGGGCTTCTAAAATGTCGTATGTCAACTTTTGGCGCAAAGTCTTTTTTTTGCAGTTTTGAAATCGGCGGGATGCATTACATTCTCTCTCAAAATATCGTATCTCTCAGCCAATGAATACTTAATATTTGAGACATGTGACAAAATAGCTTATCTCAGTTGGTTGTAGCACTGGGATTCTAAAATATCGTATATCATACATCGTGCTAGTGTAAACCACGAAAAAGTCGCAGTAAAAGCTTATTTGTCTGTTTTAGGTGAGATTATCACACGTAAACTGTTAAACCATATTTTCTTTAATGCATTGCAACATACACAAACTAATCAAATATATATTATGAAGTGTTGATGGCCTTTATGATTTATTTGAACTATTCCCGATATACAATATTTTTAATCTCACTGCCTGGTTAATTTGTGAAATTCAGACGATATACATTTTTAATAACAGCAATATTGACAAGTTTTGCTGTATAATTACGTATTTTTTTGTATTCAGACATCACAATATATCAATGGTAAAATAAAATCACATCTTTCCAGGTCTTGCACAGCCAGTTTGGCGCCCCCCCCCCCCCCCCCCCCGTCATTGGCGTACGAGCCAAGGGGGCCACCACCACCACCCCACCCCCAAAAAATTCTGGCAAAACAATGCTGATTCAATGGGGAAAATTGTGGCAATCTTTTACTTGTTTTTCTCCGTGTAAAATGTTTTGGGCATATCAACTCCTCTGCACCCCCCCCCCCCCACACACACACATAACCAAAGCGTCCCAATATGCCTATGCCCCCACTCCACCCCCCACACACACACCTCCAATAGTTTTTGGGGCATTGTTTTCATCCAGTTGGTGCTATTAATTACTGAACATATAACATGCAATAATCAGTTTCATAAAACTCCATCACAATAATTTAATATGGGCTCTTATTCATTTTCAGTGATCTCTTCTCTATCAGATAAGAACAAATCGCCAGTACTTGGCGCAGGAATTCTGTTGACTTACATTACCGTGCTAACATTCAGTCCACATGTATAGTTGAAACTTTGTATAAGAGAGAAATAGGGGAATTTGCCAATAAGGGAAAAAACTTTGACTTTATTGCAAACATTTACTACAAGTTGTTTCCCCAAACAACGCCTAGATATATAGTAGTTGGTGTTAAGGATAATGACTACGACACTATAGAACTCAAATTACATCCCCGGTGTAAAAATGGATGTTGATAAACTTTCCAGAGGGAAGCGTTTGGTTGAATTGTCACTAGAGAAACACTCCCAAATTAAAAGTAACACATTTACACCAGTTGCAAAAGAACATGATTCTAATGTGCCTGCAAGTATACCTAGTACTTCACTTGAACATGAGACTGTGACAACACATTTTCGGATTCAAGGGGCATGCATGAACGAAATAAATCAATGTGAATGTTACGAGTCTGATAATTTCGATACAAAGAATGAGGAAAACAATGACTCCTTTGGTGAAAGTTTTGATGACACTGCAAGGATCCCACTTGGAAGTACACAACAAAGGACGACTACAGTAGTACAGATAGTGAAGACCATGGGCCAAAAGGGAAAGCTGCAAACACAGGTGTGAAAGATGTTCAGGAGGATGTTGGAAAGAAGAACAGAGCCAAAAAAGGGAAAGCTGAAAGTATTAATTGGTCAAAAAATAAAAACAAAAAGATGAGAATGCAAGGGAAAAAATACCTTGGAGCAAAGAAAGATGCATCAGGCAAATACTCCTACAGTGTTGACAAGAATCAACATGAACTGAAACAAAGTCGCTGCACTCGGAGCTGTAAATTTAAGAAATGTTCAATGTTAACTGAAGATAAAAGGAAAAGTATATTTGAAGCGTTTTGGCTGAATATGGACTGGAATCAGCAGGAGGTTTATGTAGCCAGTATGGTGGAAACATCTGGGGTGAAAGAGAGAAAGACAGAGGGCAGCAGTAGAAGAAACAAATCCTGTAGATACTACTTGAAACCAGCCGGGGAAAGATTGCGTGTCTGTAAGAGTATGTTTTTGACAACCTTATCGGTTGGAGAAAAGACTGTTTATAGTTGGGTAAGCCCTACTGGAAATCCAGACATTCCAGAGAAAAGAAAAAATACACATGAAAGTAAGACATCATATGCAAGAGAGTTTTTAAAATCACTTTCAAAAATGCCCTCCCATTATTATCGTGCATCTTCAACCAAAAGTTATCTCGAGCCCATTTTCACCTCATTTGCCGAGCTTTACCGTGCATATTCTGAGAAATGCACTAGTGATGATAAAACCCCTACAAGTATTAAAGTCTTTAGAAACATTTTTGTAGATATGAATCTGTGTTTGTACCAATCCAAAAAAGACCAGTGTGTCATATGTTGCTCTTATGAGGCAAAAAATATATCCGAAGAACAATATGAATTCCACAGAGAGAGAAAAGAAGCAGCCAGGAAGGAGAAAAATATGGATAAAGAAAGAGCTTTGATAGAAAACAACTTCAGAGTTGTCACGGTAGATCTTCAAGGTCTTCTTCTTTGTCCACTGCTTAAAGCTAGCGCAATGTACTACAAAACAAAGCTTGGTTGCCATAATTACACCATTCATGACATGACCTCTAAAGATGTTGACTGCTATTTCTGGGATGACAGTGAAGGTGAACTGTCAGCAAATGCGTTTGCGTCATGTTTGTCAGATTTCGTTGAAAATTTGAGTAGGAATGTAACGCATTTGGTTATTTACAGCGATGGCTGCACATACCAAAATCGCAACATTATCCTTTCAAATGCTCTTTCACGTATGGGCTCATAAAAAAGGTATGACAATTGTTCAGAAGTTTTTAGAAAAGGGCCACACGCAGATGGAATGTGATAGTGTACACAGCACCATCGAGAGAAATTTGAGAAACAAACCAATTTACAGCCCACAAACATATATGGATTTAATCAAATCAGCAAGGATCTCTCAAAAGTACAGAGTACATTATCTGTCTCATACCTTTTTTAAGGACTTTGCTTCACTTTAATACTACTTTTCCATACGCCCAGGAATAAAGGTTGGAGATCGTGTTGTTACAGACATCTGTGTCATTAAATACACATCTGATGGAGTAATTCAGTACAAAACACAATACAGCAATGCTTATGAAGACCTACCAAGGCGTGCAAGGTGTTCAGAGCCAGCACTTGGAGACACAGTTGAACAGCTCTACAATCACACCATTCCAATTAAAGCTCTTAAGTACAAGCACTTACAAGAACTTAAACCAGTTATTCCAAAGGATTTTCATGCTTTTTACGATAGTTTGTCACACGAGTAGAATTTGGGCTAAAAGTACTACTGAACTTAAACGTTTGTGCATTTATACAAATATGCTATTCAACTTGAGTCATACCTACACACTGCAGAATTCTCTCCCTTGCCGGATATGCGCAATGCTATCCTTGCACGGGCTACCTGTATCTTCATTCTCGGTTCAAAGTCCACCCAAACCCACCGAGGGAAAGCCTCATAGGGGTGGGTGGGAGGTATAGTTTGTTGTGCTAGCACTAGGTAAGTATGAATAATAATGAAAATTAGAAACAAATTTTCTAATAGTCTTATTCAACTTACTGTGCTAGCACAACAAATATGCTATAACGGACGTGCAATGACACCGTTAGAGCACGTGAATTCAACATTAATGGGAGGAGGTAAGAAAATAGAGGACTTACCCGTACCCAAAAAGCTCCTTTGAAGTAATGACATGGAGATAGGATGAACCACAACATAAGGTAACAAGGAGTCAAAAAAAAACAAACTTTTAGGAATAAAAAGGGGCTTCCCAAAAGAAAAACTCATCCCCATGAAAGGGAGGAAAAACATCTCCCCAGGGAGAGGAAACGGTAGACAACACTACAAAAAAACCCATCACTCAGAAAAGGGTGGAGTGTTAAACATGTCCGAAGCATGAATCGATGGCAGTCGGACGAAAAAGAGGTCGACCCCTTTCCGTTGCCCTGCGCACAGACACGACGTGTTGAGCCACAATGACTGTCTGGATTCTACGCATACTGTCAGGATCAACCACCATATCCCGGAAACAGAAACGGTCAAAAGTGTGCCGTCCTTTCCAAACCCCTGCATTCATGACCTTTATAATATCTAAAGAGTCATGAAAATTCAGGGAAGCAGAAATGGCTCGGATCTCATGTGATTTAACAGAAAAATTCCGTAACACATGATCACCCGCCATCTCATATGCTAGCTTGATGGTAGCTGCTATCCATCGAGACAAAGCATTTTTTGTGACATCACCCGGCCTAATGGTATAAGAAATAAACAATCTCTTTTTACCCTGTCGCCGGTTTTTCGTACGCTCCAAATAATACTTCAATGCTCTCACCGGCAAAGAAGTCTATCCGAGTTATCAGATGACAGTGTACGAGATAAACTGTGAATGACAGTAGGTGGAAACTCTCCCCCCGGAGACTGATTTTAGCAACAAAGATAGGGTCGGTACGTAAAGTGACAGACCCGTCCGAATTGTAATCAACCAAGTCATGCAAAAAAGCATGTATCTCACTGATCCGACGACAAGCCGCCAGTGAAACCAGAAACAGAGTCTTCCACGTCAAGGCACGAAGACTAGCAAACCTCAACGGCTCATAAGGCGCACCCTTAAAAGCATGTAACACCAGAAAGACATTCCATTTTGGAATAATGGAAGGTCGTTCAACCGTGGATTGTAATGATTTAAGTAAATCATGCAACACAGTTCGTAGAAAAGTCACTACATCCACACTGTTTAAAAGTAGTGAAAATCGCAGCTCTGTGACTTTTGACTGTCGTGACTTTAAGTTTCCTTTCTTGGACCAATGCCAGAAAGTACTCCGCTAAATCGTTGACAGTAGGCGATAAGGGATCGAAATCCCGTGCGTTCGCCCAATGAACCCACATACGCCAGTGACACTGATAAACCGACTCGGTAGATTTGCGCTTTGCTGAAGAGACGAGATGCGCAATTCTTGTCGAAAAACCATTGCGTCGCAAGGAAGCCCTGATAACCTCCACGCGTGAAGATGCCACACCGTCTGACTCAGTCGCTGGCTGAGTAGATCGGACAACACTGGAAACCGGAACGTGACTGCCACTAACAGTGACAGGAGCTGTGGAAACCAGGGCTGCACCACCCACAGAGGAGCTATCAACGTCACCTGACAAGGTTCCTGGACCACTTTGGTCAACACCTTGCCGAGTAAGACAGGAGGAGGGAAGGCATAAAAATCCAGTCCCGTCCAATCCATACTTAACGCGTCGTACTCCAACGCCAATGTGTCCGGTACCGGGGACACGAACACCGGCAATTGGTTGTTCAACCATGTGGCAAACATGTCCACCTGTGGACTGCCCCACACCCGAAGAACCGCTGCGACACCCCTTTGTTCAATATCCACTCCAACTGAACAGGGGTATGTCGACTGAGGGCATCGGCTAACACATTCACCGATGAAGGAATGTGTTTCGCCCACAGAGTGGTCCCTAGTTGGTCGCAGAATTCCAAAATCGCAAGAGCTTTGCGACCCAAAGTCTCCGATTTGGTTCCACCCCAACGATTGAGATATGCCACTACCGATGTATTGTCGCATCTCAACAGAATTCGACGGTGTCGAATAACACACCGGAAATGAAGACAGGTACGATGTACTGCCTCCATCTCCAAACAGTTGATATGAAGCTTCCTCTCGGAGAGATTCCATACCCCTGAAATGTGTTGATCCAACAGATGCGCCCCGTACCCGTGCAGCAACGCATCCGTGAAAAGGATCAGATCAGGAGCAGGGGAGCAGCGCCCTCAATAGTTTAAGAAGTAGCAGGCTACAACAGTGATGATAGCAGGGGGCAAAGCGGGGGGTCTGGGGGCCCTCCCCAAGAAACATTTGAAAAATCAAATTTCGATGTGAACTAATCGCGTTTCAAGACAAATAAACAACTATTTTGGCACCTTGTTTGGATCCCTTTTGTAGGAGACTTTATTAAAGAAGAGAAAGCACTTTTTTTTTACCATCAACGAAAAGTAGGCGGCGGCAAAAGCTGTTTCAGGCGGCGAATTGCCGCCGGAGACCGGGTACTTTTGAGGGCTCTGGGGGAGGGGGTGCAACAGAACCGATAGGGACATACACTTGTCCAACAGGCACTCCTGTATCGGATGAGTGAACCATGGGCCCAGAGGCACTATCATGTCCCAATTGTGACCGTCCCACCGTGGGGACAAATGCCACTGGAGTGGTCGTTTTAATTGTCTGAACCGCACGATCAATGAGGCCAGAGATTCGAGGTGGCCCAACACCACGTGGAGAGATCGTACCGTAGTACTTTGCTCCCCCAAAAACGTTGCGCCGACGTTTGAAAATTGTGGATACACGCATCGGTGGGACGAACCGACGCTAACACAAGATCGAAGACCACTCCGAGATATGTAAAAATCTGAGCCGGCGTTAACTCCGATTTCACCCAATTGGGAATAAAACCCAATTGGAGGATCGTGTCCAAAACCAACCCGACATTGGTCTGACACTCCTGTTGCGACGAAGCTGGGATCAACCAATCGTCCAGATAGGTATGCATTCGAACCCCTAACAAATGAACATGACCTACCACCGCTTTTACCACATGTGTAAAAGCATGGGGAATCGTCGCCAAACCGACGAAACTCGTACGCTTTCCCGTCGAACAGAAAGCGCAGAAACTTCCAAAAACGCCTTGTGCACCAGGACATGGACGTATGCGTCTTTCAGATCGATCGACGCAACCCACTCCCCAATTTGAAGCAGGTTCCGGACCGAATGAACCGTTTCCATTTTCATGGAAGGAACATCGACGTAGACATTCAGTGGCTTCAAATTTAGGATTGGTCTCCATTCCCCATTTTTCTTCTGGGCGAAGAAAAGATGAGAATAAAATCCCGGAGTGTCCAGACTGACTCTCTGGATGGCCCCTTTGTCGAGAAACTCGGCAATCATACTCTCCACTAAAACGCGCCGATCCGTAGACGGTAACGGCGGCATTCTCGGAGTGGAAGTAAGAGGGGGCTCGAAGAAAAGGGTATTTTGTAACCGTGTCGAACGACCGACAGAACCCATGGGTCGAGACCAGGCAGCTTGCACCATTTCGAAGGAAATGGCGGAACCTGCCCCCTACGGGTATGGTTGCTAATGGTACCTCCGAAAGCAACTGCCGATCGTTCACGTACCCTCACCCCAACCGCTTACCACCCGTAGGCGCAGCGCCTTTGGTGGACTGAGAACGGAAAGCAGTACGACGTCTGCGTCCTCGCTTAGCGGAAGACAGGTTGTTACCTGGTTGCCTCCTAGTGTCAGGAACCCTAGGGATCTGAGCCGACTGTAAAAAAGCAGCCTTTTTCACAGGAGGAGGCTTGAACCCCGAAAATGTGGACAGACGTTTACCAGAGGTTGAGGTTTGAGTGTTCGGGACTGGTCGCGACAAATCCTTGTCTAGGACAATATTAAAATCAGGACCGAAAAGTAAATTTTCCCGTACCGAACGTGTACGAAAAAACGTCTTCGCAACGTTTGACGCACCCAAACCCACCAGGTAATGGTAACGCCGTAATAAAACACTGTTCGCAAACAATCGGCCAGATAACTGAGCGATATGCTTAGAGGCTTTTGACGCAGCCTCCAAACAGCCTTTGGCCATCGTGGGAAGGCTCTCGACAGACTTATCCAAGCCAAATAGGAACGTACCTAAATGGTTATTAACCTGGAACATCGACTTAGCCAGCCGTTTGAACGATTCCAGATCCGCGATTGGCAATGACACATGCGGCGATGGGGAACAAGCGGCTCGGACACTAGCAGGAACGACTGCCGGATGTTCGAGAAAATCCGCCCCCAACGTCTCATAGGAGTCGGCACGAAAAATGCGCGCACCCGTTAAGATTTTCCCCGTAGGCAGTGCCATTGGGTACTCATCAACACCCACTCCCAGGATACGATCACTGCCTGTGATCAACACATCAATGTCACAAAGTGAACTGTGCGCCTCCTGTGCAAGTGGTAAACCCGACTCCTCACGAGGAGTGACTAAATTCAAAGAACGGTTCCCGAAGGAGACACCCTTGAATGTAGGCTGGGCCTCAACCTGAGGTATAGCATCCCCGCATACCTGTCGGACCTGGTCTCTGACAAAAACCAGAACCGCCGGATAATCGCACTCCTCCTCTACCTTCGAAACCAAAGTGAGAGAGAGCTGGGTCAGCGACAGAATCCGGTCCAACCGACGCTTCCTCTGAAGCCAGGTCACTGTCCATTGGATCCCGAAGATCTACATGGACTCCTCCCACTAATCGAGACGCCCCTGGGGCAGCGTCTCCTGAGATGGAAACAATAGGAACCGAACGACAATCCCTAACTGCATTGTCAAACTGCTGTCAAGACGCAGTTTCTGCTGGTTTTGGCGGAAAACCAGGGGGGGGGGGGGGGGGGGGGGGGGGAAATAGGAGCCGCACCCGACGGTCCCGTCTGCGAAAGCAATGATCCCAACTGAGGTGAAGCGTTCAAAAATTCCACAAAATTCCGAAACAACGTTTCCTGAAAGCCTAACGGTCGTTCCTGCGCCAAGTGCGGAACGGTCGGAGTTTGCGGCCACAGAGTACCCCCAGCCGAGGGGTAACTGCGCGAACCTCGTCCTCTATCGAGTAAAGTCGAAGAGGTAGGGACCAAAGACAGTGCAAACTGTGAGGAGATTTCCGTTGATACCGAAGTCACCGGACCCTTGGAGTAAACATATGCAAACGGAGGACCCAAACAGGATGAGTCCTCCACCCAACGGTAAACATCGGTCGGGATGCCATCAGAGACGGATCCCGGCATCAGAACAACTGGCTCAGTTCGAAGCAAACTGGCAGAACTCTCCTCGGGCCTTGAGAATGCTGAGGTGCCGAAGTGACTGTCAGCAATCGAAGGCAAAGTCGGGGCCACCTGCTCTGCGGACGACGCAGTGGACCTATGCACACAACGGAGTGCATGTGCTCGGTTTTAACCGATGAAGTCGTCAAAACCGGTGCCGCGACGACTCCACCCTGCCCCCCCCTTCTGTTTGTAAAGGTAACCGTAACGACGATGGTGACGACCGCGACGAAGCCACACAAACAGAAGAAGGCGCCATCACTAACGAAGACGGCTCACTTACCATGGTCACAATAGGAGCCCGGGGGGGGGGGGGGGGGGGCGCTCCCGAAGTATCGGCAACTGTACTCGTAACACGGACCGACGAAGAAACACCCTTGTGTTTCCCCCCTTTCCGGACACTTTTCGAAGTGTCTACAGACTTATGGGACCTACCCACTAAGTCCGACTTGCCGACTACTGCCAAAGCAGACGACAAGATTTTGCTGGTACCCGAAACCTGAGTCTGCGAACCGAACCGAACCAAACCCACTGGTCAGGAGACCACATGGCGCAGATCTCACACTGACGGTCTTGAGAACAAGACCGACAGTCCGGACACAACACGTGTGTGTCTTGACGTCGTAAAGGAAATGGACAACCATCTCGCGCACAAACTTTCCGTGCGCTAGCTGTCAACGAACTCGCGTCGGACATGGTAAATTCAACACAGAATTCCCAACTACCAACCGCATGTCAAGTTCAACCGAAAAACAAACACAAAATTACAAGTAAAGAAAACTTTTTGCCAAAGCTTAACAGCTGTTAACAGGTGGACTGCAGAATTGAGAATGAAGTTACAGGTAGCCCGTGCAAGGATAGCATTGCGCATATCCGGCAAGGGAGAGAATTCTGCAGTGTGTAGGTATGACTCAGGTTGAATAGCATATTTGTTGTGCTAGCACAGTAAGTTGAATAAGACTATTGGTGTCATTTCACAAATCTGCATCATGCATAATCCAGGAGCTACTGCAGTATCAATATAATTATACCGAATATGGCAAGATACCATTAGTAATAAAAAGTTGTAACTTAAAAATAATATATTTTTTATTCCAAATAGTCGTATGTCTGATATTACCCATCATGCACCTTCAATTTAGAAAATTAACACTTAAAGCATACGAAATGATAGAGTTATACCAAAATGCAAAAGTGTTCGATTTATGTCATGAACATATAATCAGTTTTAAGTGTCTCCTGTAAAATCTGAAAAACATGACATACGACCTTTTAGACGCCCACTGACGATATAATTATTATATATGACCAGAACAGAACTGCCCACTTCTATACAAGGGAACAAAAGCATGTTGGGACATAACAAATGCCTAAATTTTAATTACAAAGGGGCCTGTTCAAGACAGTCTTGTGCTTACTTGCACACATGCATGAGATGTAATGCTAAACATGCTTTAAACAGCTGTTCATTACAGCAACCTCAAGGTTCCTTTCAGTCGGGATCAGTATCGTGATTTGGGTTTCAAGCAAGTGGGCAGGCCCGAGCACCTTACAATGGGAGCCAGTACAGCTTTAGACAAAGAGGAAACTTTAGGGGACAAAGTGACACAAGATATTTGAGCCCTAGGTCATTCGACCCTATTTGGATAAATATCCAATCAAGAAAATGGCTGTGGAATTAAAACAAGGTTCATTAGAAGGTTTTCCATTGATGTATAATGGGCTCAGAAAAACTATGATGACAAACAAGTTAGTATCTGCAAAAGACCACCATAAACATTCAAAGAAAAAATTGTTGAAGAATTATCACTAGGATGAATTGAGGGGCTCTTAATTCAATGTACTTCCGATGCATAATTTTCATTTATCACCGACTTTTTGCAAAAGTCAAACGGAAATAGAAAGATTTATTTTATATAAAAATTGCAAATACGAAATGTTTAATAAACAAGTGAATATCAAAAGTGCATTTAGGTTGCTACAGATTTTGCCAGGTGATTTTGATCTGTTGTGTTTCAAATTTGATGATCAATTGTACATTTGATAAGTGTTTACCCATGGGTGTGCAATTTATTGTAACATTTTTGAAAAGTTTGCTACGTTTTTGCAATTTGACATTTATAAGAACACAATATATAATACTTGTTGTGGTTGATTCCTGCTCATGGATAACCTTGAGTCAGGTTCATGTTTTGTAATAAATTAATAAAATAATATCGTTGTGAAAAAGGTCGCAGATAACCCGGAGCCAGGTATAAACATTGATGTGTATATTGTTGATCTGTTGTTGGAAACGTGCTCAATGTGTTGTCGGCAGCTCCAAAATATTTTTTATAATTCAGACGCGGCCATTATACTGCCAAATAACTTGAGATTAGTATTAAATAATGTATAAAATACAACTCATCATTTGTTTTTTGTTTATGCATGCTCTGTAATAAATACCACATATTTCTGAACTTACCATGACATTCAGCCTGTGTCTTTGCCCCTTTAGTGACCGTATTTTTTCCTTGAGGACAAGCTTTGCACCTGCTTTGACCCTTTTTATCTTGATAGGTTCCAATGGGACATGAGTTGCAGCCAGCACCCGTCTTGCTGTATATCTTACCAGCACTACATGGACCTGCATGAAAAAAGTTAAATCAAACCAATTAGCTGGGGTAGATCCAGGATTTTGTAAAGAAATTCAAATTCAAATAATTTATTTCCATATATGCATCATACAGAAATGTACATAAACATAAACTAGTAGTGCTAATAATGATGCTACCATCATGAACATGTTAAAATGTTACATAAAACTCTAAAATGAATTGCCTTTATGCATGAATATAAAATAACATACAGATATAAATGCATACATGAAAGAGAATAAAAGTATAGTTATGTGGTTTTGTTTTTAGTTTGTTCTAGGCTGTGGTAGGGGGTCTAGAGAGTTCTGTCCTTCTGTGATTTAACATTTCATAGCACAACTGATCTATTATTACGGATATATTCCCTGGGCAGTCTAAGAGAAAAAAACGATTTCTCTTTGTTGGTTAGATGTTGAAAGTCTGGGCAGAGTTGTTGTATTTTATTGTATAGGATATTTCGTATGTGGGAGTTTGTGGGACATGTTGTCAAAAAATGTATTTCGTCTTCTACTTCTTGGTTACACAGTCTGCATAGTCTGTCTTTTCTGTCAGTGTTCCTATATCGTCCAGTTTCAATTTCAAGTCGGTGAGCGCATATTCTTAGTTTTGTAAGTGCCTGCCTAAAGTTTACATTTTTAATTTGGTTTAGATAATCGGCTAATTTATATTCATCTTTAATATGTTTGAATATTTGGAGTTTTTCAGATTTTTCTAGTTTTATTGTAAAGTATTCTTTGAAATTGTTGTTAAGGGTTTCAGTTATGGCTTTTGCATTTCTTTTCATGCAGTTTTTGTTATTTTTTAGTTTAAGTGGGTCGATATTGTTAATTTCAAACATACATTTGCAATATGCATGCCAGCCTATGTTGTGTTGTGACTGTAGTTCTTTACTGCATTGTATTGCGTCATAGAGAATTGTTCTCGACGTTTCTATGCGTTCTAGGTATGCCCAGTATTTATATATATTGGTGTGTATGTTATTAATCAGTGGATATCTCCCAAGTTCACTTTTGCATGCAATATTGGTGAATTTCTTTCCGACTTGGAGGTTTAACTTACAAAATTTTGTGTGTATTTTTTCATATGGCTCGTTTTCTAATGGTGTCCAAAAATGTGTGTTGGTTGTGCTTTTTTAATCTGCCGTAGAGTTCGCTGCCCCATACCTCACAGTTATATAGCAGGATCGGTTTAATAAGAGAGTTAAAAAGCTTATTATAAATATATGGAGGAGGGTTTGTCCCCCCAAAAGTCATATGTAATTTAAAAAGGGCCTTTGAGCCCTTCTTGCTTAGTTCTAGTTTTGTTTGTGTGAAGTTTCCGACAGAGTTTATGTTGCATCCTAAATATGTGTAGTTGTTTGTTTTAACTATTTCATCTTGTTCCAGGTATAATTTCAGATTAGTGGGGCTTTTTCCTTTTTGTATTATCATAGAATTTGATTTTGCTGGGTTAATATTAAGGTGCCATGATTTGCAAAAGTTACTAAGCGTGTTGAGGCATTCTTGTAGACCGTTGGCGGTTTCAGATATAAGGACTAGATCGTCGGCCCACAGCAAATGTGATATTGTTTGTTTCTGGAGCGTTACTGGTGTACATATATTTGTTGGAAAGGTAAGGTTATCTATATATATACTACTCAAAATAATTTAAGGGTAAAAAATTTATAACCAAATAAGTTTCAGAGTGTATTAGATTGATGATGTAAACTACACCAAATTTTTTATTTATTGTTCCATATTTACAAAAAACCACGAATAAACGTCACTGTATACAAGAAAGTCACATGACATGCTGTCAAAGTTGAAGGTTGTCAAACATGGATTTTACACATTAGAACATTCGTTTAATAGTGTGTGAATCCACCCCTGGCACGAATACACTCGACACATCGTTGCCTCATGCTGTTGATCAGACGTCTGAAGAACTCTTGGGGAATGGCCTGCCACTCTGCCATAAGAAGTTGACCCAGATCATGAAGGTTGGCCGGAGGGGCATGGTTATCCCGAACTCTCCTGCCTAATTTGTCCCAGGCGTGCTCTACTGGGGCCAAGTCAGGCGAATATGCTGGCCAATCCATCCTGGCGATACCAGGAAGTCTGTTACCACCCTGGCGCGGTGGGGTCTGGCATTGTCATCCTGCAGAACTGCCCCGCCGCCAATCTGCTGAAGGCCTGGGAGAACCAATGGCCGGATAATCTCATTCAGATAGCGGATTCCATTCAGATTGCCATCCACCACATAGAGGGGGGTCCTGTGGTGGATAGAGATGCCGCCCCACATCATGACACTGCCACCACCGAACCGGTGACGTTGTCTAACGTTAACGTCAGCGAAGCGCTCCCCCAGGACGTCTGTAGACACGAACCCGACCGTCGTTGAACTGGAGACTAAACCTGGACTCATCAGTGAACATCACTCGACCCCACTGAACACGTTGTCACCGCAGATGAAGTGTGCACCAGTGATGTCTGGCCGTTCTGTGACGTGGTAGGAGTGGTGGTCGAACAGCCTGGCGACGGCAGCGTAGATTATTGGCTCTCAGACGATTGCGTATGGTTTGATCAGACACTCGAGTTCCAGTCGCAGTCCGCAGATTGTCACGTAATCGGCGTGCAGTGGTTGTGCGTTGACGTAGAGCCATATTGGTGATGTAGTGGTCCTCTCTATTTGTAGTGCTTCGGGTTCTTCCCGAACGTGGACGATTTCGAACAGAATTCGTTGCTTGGTACCGTTGCCACAGTCGGCCAACGACACTCTGACTGACACCAAGTCTCAGAGCAACATTTCTTTGCGTATTGCCATCCTGATGCCAAGCAATAGCCCTTCCTCGATCTTCGATAGTCAGTTGAAGTCGTACCATTGTCGGATTTGGAGTGTGCACCATACACGAACGCAAGCTCCAATTATACGGAAATTCAGCATTGGGAACATGGAATACACGTGCAAAGCGTGCAAATGAAGCGCTTTGTGAAAATTCAAGTTATGGGCACTTAGCAGACCTTTCGCTTTCGCCCTAATTTACGTGCAAATGTAAGCATGTTTTCGCCATTAGAACTAGTTGACAGTGTCAATGACAGTGGATTTTAATTCATTTATGGGTTGCTTAGACCCACTTTCGTCAACATGGAACAATACCATGCGTGACATTATGGTCTAGCCAATATAATTGACATTCAGAAAATAATGTCGAAAATATCGTCTGACCCTTAAATTCTTTTGAGTAGTATATATGTTAAACATAGTAGGACTTAAACTATCCCCCTGTTTTACTCCAATGTTAGAAGGGAAGTGGTCTGATACCCCATTTGAAAATTTTACTGCCACTTCTGTCTTATTGTACATGGACTTGATAATGTTATAAAACTTTCCGCCAAGACCAAGCCGTAGTGTTTTGAGGAGTCCTTCTCTCCACACTGTGTCAAAGGCTTTTTGGAAATCTATAAAGCATACGTATAGTTTCTTGTGTTGCTTTTCTACATATTTATTTATAATAGTTTTTAAAATGAAAATGTTATCAGTTGTTCTCTTGTCTTTTCTGAAACCTGATTGATTATCTGATAGCAGTTTTTTCTCTTCTAGATGACTGGTTAGACGGTTGTTGAGAATGGTAGAAAACAGTTTACCTAGGCAACTTGTTATAGTTATTCCTCTATAATTTTTGGGGTCCATTGGGTTTCCCTTTTTATGTATCGGCGTTATATATCCATTAGTCTAGCTGGATGGAAATGTCCCTGTGTTATATACTGCATTAAACAGTTTGGCTAATGGGGAGCTTATTATGTCATGGCCAAATTTAATCATTTCATTGGAGATGGTATCAGGGCCACATGCTTTGTTAAGTTTTAGTGTCTTTATGGCTATTGTTATTTCTTTTGTTGTGATGTGACTATCTAGGCATGTCTCATGTTTTTTATTTTCCAGTGTTTTGAGTTCTTTAAGCAATTCTTGTGAGTTACTGTTTGAGTATGAATTAAGGTCACTATTGAGTTCCTTAAAATGATTGGTTAAATTATTAACCATTTCATCAGGTAGCTCAGCACTGTTAGATGCGTGTTTATTGGTCATTTTATTTATTATGTTCCAGTATTCTTTTGGGTTGTTTTCATTTAGATCTTCTAATTTTGTATATAGTGTCTCTTTTAGTGTTCTTTCAAGTTTTTTATTGCTTCTATGTAGTTTTTTCTTTGTTTTCATTAATGTGTTACGTAGTGTTGTATTCTGTGGATTTATTTTCAATTTTTTTGCCCCGCTCCGGAATTGTGACTGGAGTGCACTTATATTTGTTGTTTTTTGTTGTTTTTTCCTTTTGTGTTTTGTGGTTTTGTGTGTGTGATGTATGGGTGATACTTTAGATGCTGCCAACACCAGGATATTGTTCAGTGTTTCAACACTATTATTAATATTGTCAGCAGAGATGTTGGAATTCATAAAGTTTTGTATTTTTTCCAATGATTTTAACGAAAGGAGCTGTTGTTGATAGGTTGTTTTATTTTCTGTGTTGATTCTGTGTTTTGAATTCAGTTGTTGTAGTTTAGGTGGCTGTACTTTATTGTGAGATACTTTGCCATTAATGATCACTGATAGGGGGGAGTGAATGGAATTTGGGGTAATATTTTTAACGTTTAGGCTGATGATATCGGACAGATAATTACTCTGACAGATGACATAGTCTACTGCACTTGTGCCTTGGGTACTGAAACAGGTTAATTTTCCTAAATAGTCGCCAGGAGTTCTTCCATTAAGTATTCGCATACCGGTCGTTATGCAAAAGTCTGTTAGTTTTCTGCCATGTGTATCAATGGTTGTGTCCTGTGATTTTCGGTTGCGTGTGATATAGTCTGGTATAGAGTCTGTTGGTAAGGGTATGAAGTCATTTGTGTCATGTGGTATGTAATCATTTAGTATGGTAGTTTTGTCTGCTGTTCTACCATTTGTGTCTCCCATTATGAGAACAGACCCTTTTATGCTATATTCAGCTACCTCAGCTTCTAAAGTGGAATACTGATCTTGGAAGTAAGGCGGTGAATGAACTGACCTACCAAAGAGATCAAATTAAGATCTGTAGTGGAGGTCAGAAGTACTTCTCAGAAAATTTTGACAAAAGAAAAAAAACATTTCGTCGGCAATTTAGTGTTCTATATTATGTTTTGTTTTGTTTTTAACGACTGTGACCCTTTAAACACAGGGGTGGGGAAAAGCCCTTTTTTCCCGGTCTGGGACCGATTCTCGATCTCTGAGACCGAAATTATTTTTTTAAAAACGCGCGTTTGCAGGCCCCACTTTTGTCATTCTTGTCGGTCCGAAGCACTTGTCCATTTCTATTATTGGAACAAATTCCTATCGGTCAAATGGACCGGCCTGCCCAGACATTTGTATCTCGTGCATGATTTAAAATAATAAATAAATAGTGGTCAATATGGCTGGTGTTTCATACGTTTCTGATTTTAAAGTCTGCCTAAGTATATCGCCAGTCACTGAAGTCGGACCTACAGTAGTGTCAATCGACTGCCACTAGGCTAGACATTTGTCAAAGTTGCTGAGCCGGTCAAGAGATTACACAGACATTAACGATAGCACCGTTCTTGGTTTAGACAGCCATCAAGGTTATGAAGGTATTCACTCCAATTAAAACAAAGGACCCAGAATTTGCAACTGGTTACAATCAACACCTGTCAACACCTATGTACGGAGCTATGTCGGGTCGAGTGTCCTAGTCTGAAGCAAGAAGGCTTTTGTGCAATACAAACTGCTTAAAACAGCATAAAATATAATGAAATAATCTATAAATGTATTTAAGGTTGACTGTTCAATGTAGTGTATCCAATAATTATAAAGGATTTTAAAATTAATAAAAGGTTTCCACCTTTTTTTTAACAAGTGGGAGTAAGCAGAACAGCTACATGTACTGTTATCTCAAGAGCCAGTATATACTATAGGTCAAATTTCATCCAATCAGTGATGACGTTATTACTCTTTTTGTCTAAACATGTGCTAGCTCAGGCTGTCAAACGCTTCAACGGTGTCATCTTTTATTAATTTTCAGGATACAGTACTGAATACTCGTACTTTTTATACATATATGGAATTAAAATTCATAACTTTTATATCTTTTTTGTATTATTTATTCTATTATGTAAAATATATACAATTTGTGGGGTTTTCACCGATCATATGTGATTATTATTTTTATTTTTGTTCATGTTTTCATGTTTATCGTTTTGCGTTCATGATTCAAGATAAAACTATGGCAAATATCGTTTTTTAAATGTTCTTTTTTTTTTAAATTCCTTTCTCCCAGCACATGCAAGCAATGTGTACAACTGCTATCAAATTGTATGTGTCGTCACATGACCTGTTGTTTATACATAGATATAGGGGAATGGCGCTTTTCGATGACTGTTTATGACATCAGATTACAACTATTTGATTGTGTTTGTACCTTTTTTAGACATGAAAAGTGATACTTATTCTATTTTAATGCACCTGTCATAATGTAGTTCATATATAGAGAGGTTATTACCAGAGTGGTTTTCGGTATCATCAATATCATATATTAGGAATAAAAAGTGTATTATGTGAGCCTCTGTCAAGCATAATGCATTATTTTTTTTCCTAATTGTAACGAGTGATTAGATAACTAAAAGAAACAACACATAAAACCAATATAAGTTTGCTACATTTATTTACATCAGCAAATAATAATCATATACACTCACACATTTCAATCATTATGCAAACCATAGGCCTATTCATCATACACCAATGCACACTAACACAACCCCTCACACCCAAACCTTTCTCTCCATCACACATTTAACTAATTTCACTAGTCTCCAGGAGCCTATTTCACTAAACATCGTAAGTTACGTTTTGCACGTAAACGTAAATCTACGATTCTTATTACTATTATAGTTCAACAAATATAGTTAGAAGAGCACATATTTCATTTTCTTTTGTCTTTAAAATACTCCTGCTTCCATAATGATGTAATTTTCTACGTGAAATTGATGCCAAACAAGTGTAAACGCACGGCCGGCATAACTGCTAGTAGCAGACGTAACTTACAATGTTTTGTGAAATGGGGCCCTGGGCTCTTAATTAGTAATTAACATATTATATGTTAAAGTTTGGTAAATATATATTAATATTATTAATTTATTTAGGCAAGCCCGACTGAAAATGACACCAACTAAATTAATAAGTAAATACATAACCTGATATTTCCTATTTATACATTTCTTTTTATTGGTGCACTTGAAAACTAACTACCATGTTTTATAAAGTAAAGCCCCGTTTTATTTTTTTAGGACATTTTGTCTTACCAACAAAATTTCTAAATTCTCCCCATCATCTCAACTACTCCCCCCTCCCCTATCCCCCACCACTCCTGCCCCGGAACCACCCACTGGCTATGTCAGGGGCTGGATCCATGGTAGGTGTGCCTGAACCTTTATTGGATATGGGCACGTAAATAGAGTTCCTTCCTTCCTAGTCACCATCTTAGTACAGATGATCACCACACTAATCAATATTAACTATACATAAATACTACCCAATGTCTTAAGTATACTGTAAAACGGGTATTATTCGCGGCAGTAAATTTTTACGATATCAAAAATGCAGGCAGTTCGCGGTTTTTAATTTCTGCGGTGTCATGGTTTTTGTTTCTTCTTTTTTGTTTGTTTGTTTTTTTAAATTACTAACACGTACAAAACTAAATTTGGTACATAACATTAAATCGACATTAGAGTGGTCAACAGAGGTATACGTAATATTATCCCTTTCTGAGCGACTCCGCTAAGTGCTGTAGCCACATGTCCAGCCGCGACTACACTGTGTACAATTAATGAAATTAATCCAGGATGTGGTTCAATCAACTCTCCAGAAAGTGTGAAATAAAGACAAACACTTGTACTAGTAATCTTGTTTTAATGTTTAAACACCGGCTGTTAAAATGTCTCACCTCTTTTGTTTTTATCACTTGTCGATGACGTTTTTCCGGAAGTTTACATAACCATTTGTGTCCCTTATTTTGATTGGCCAATTAAAAATGGCTCATTATACTAATTTCTAAATGTTTATTCACAGCTTAACAATACCAGTAAGAATGTGTTCCAAAAATTAACTACATTTATCATTCTTCACAAAAACAGCGGTATGGCAGATTCAATTTTGCAGTGGTTAAAAAAAAGCGCGGACAAACCTGAAACTGTTGATTTAACTGACCCTTCAACATGTTTAACGATTGAAGAAGTTCAATCGATACAGGCCGCCAATGATGCCGTTGATAAATTAAACACTTCTACAAATCGTAAACAAAAACACGGTGAATATAGACTGTATGATGCAGAACAGCATGCCAAAATTGCTAAACCGTTGGGGGTTTTTTTTTTGTTCTAATGGATTTTATTATTTGCATAAGTGTAATTTTCGCAGCTAAATTAAAAACGCGAAAAATGCGAAAATTACACATTCGCGAATAATACCTGTTTTACAGTATGTCACATCACACATAGCACCACGTAATATTTAAAATATTACGTATTAAAATAAAATATCAGTGTCCACTTATGACTTCATATATCTTCATTAAAACAATTCTTTTATAACACCCAAAATCACTTAAGTTATATTAACTAATTAGGCAGTATTGCACATACCACTTTCTTCCAGTTAACAACTATCACTGCTAATGTTTCAACTCATCCTTCTCTTCACCTTCCGAATTCACCACACCTCCATTATTATACTTGCACAGTATAATAATAATACGGTATTACAAAACAACAACCCATTGTTTTCTATGTAACCCGAACATGGCTAATAAATAGCCCTACATGGAACTTCATTTCCACATTACCACCGCTCTGTACTCTCTCGTGTACCACTCCTCCATGAATTCACCAAACCTCCACAAGCTCAACTCTTAGTAATGTACATCTTCATTCAGGCAAGCCATCTCTACATCTCTGGATACATCTTCACACAGGCAAGCCACCTCTACATCTCTCAGTAGACACTACTGCTGTACCAGTTATAACAGTTACCTCTTACAGTGCTGTAACCAAGATACACTTAATTACTATGATACTATGATGTAACACCTTATTATTCCATACACTTTATATATAGACCGTGGGCCCACTATAACCCCCCCCCCCCCCACCGGGGGGTTTTCAAGATGAGTATATCTTTGAAGCCTATCCATAGACATATTCAAATCAGCTTGTCTGCAGGCAATCTGTTGGTGGGTGTGCCTGTAGGGCATGTTTGAGTGTAGGCACCCTATTTATTTTTAACAGGGCAAATTTCTGATCAAGGTGAATGTTCCACATAATTTTCTAAAATATTTGAAAATAATTCTGGACTATATCACTGCTTTTACTTTAAAGCTGGGTTACTGGTGAATGTATTCCACCAAAAAATAATACATTTTTGGCATCTGACTAAGCATAGTGAGTCCATGAATTTGAAATGTCCTGAGTATTACAAACATAGTATATGAAAAAACTGCATGGCAATGTTCAAGTTAACATCCAGACATATTTTGAACAGGTTTAAGACCAAATTATGAATGGTATTCATGCTAAATTACATGTTCATAACAACAAACCACAAAGCAATGCAATATATTTGGTATGGATATAGTACCGGGGGTATACTCACCAGCAAAAGTTACACAGTTCCCGATATACGTAATTCTCTATGTACATGTGTATATATACATACCGTACCTAAAACATTCTGATACTTTCATTATTGTATTGTATTTAATATCTGAAGGCAGCATTACTTAAATATGGTGCAGTACATGCTGTCTAAACCATTTACATGGATATTTTGAATACTTTTATATTACACACGTCTTACAAACATAAAAAGTGAATTTACATACCATTCTAGGCAAGTCTGCATTACATATACAATGTATCTGTCTCACAACAGTTCATCTTACAATAGCTATGTATTTTGTTGCTTTTTGTAATATTTTACAATTGCAGTTCTATTTATATTATGCTTAACTTATGTTTGGTGTATATAATCTACATAGAATATTGTCATCAGGCAAATATCTAGCACTATAAAAATCTAACTTTCATTCCCAATTCTCAATCATTTTATGTGACCCAAATATGATATATGTGAAGTTTACAATTTTCTATTTCTACATCCTTCCTTTCATTCTATTAAGTAGATGTTAATAACAATTACAAAACAATATAATATGAGGTATGAATAATTATATACTTCTCAAAATAAGTTACTAGTAAGCAATGCCAGAAATGTATTAATTTCTATGTATACACATACTTAGGATTGCCTGAAGCTTTTATTATTAAAAAAACAAATTGAACTGGCTTTTTTCTATAACATATTGAGAAGTATATGCAGTTTATATATTATGTTCAAAAATTTATGAAGATGTCCCTCTGTTCTTAGTACCAACCAATTATAAGTACCTTCCTCGGCATGTGTGTTAAAACATTTACAATTCATCTATCTCACAGAAGCTTGTACTATTTTTAAAAACATATTTGTATTTAAATTGTGCTTAATTTATGCTTAGGTTTATATAATTGACATCAGATATAGTCATCAGGCATATCTAGTACTTGACTTTCTTTCCTATTTCAGACTTATCATCTGACTCAAATATAATGTCTATTATGTTCACAATATCTGTAATTTCTTATTTTGTCCTCTGGGCCTTTGCTCTTGTTCCTCCCACACTATGTCAACAGCTCTTGTTATCAGATCACAAACCATCCAATTCAGCTTCAGTATTTCTTTGGACATTTCTCAGCCATTTCTATGTGGTTGAGGAATAACCTGGACTTTGTGATATGACTAATACCATATGAGACCATGGCAATTTGCTCTCTTCCAATCTGCTCTATTGGTACAGCATATTTTCAGGGAATATCTACTGGATGGAAGGTTTGCAACTAATCCACAGTAGCATAATAACAGCATTCGTGGTTTGGCACTAAATTTCTCATGTGTAAGGGGTTCTTCCAAGCCACACTTGATCTAAGGAATGCCTACAAAGGTCTTAAGAGACTGGAAGACCATTTAAATGAAAAAAAGAAAACTCTGCCCTCAGCTTCTTGGGAAGAGGGTTCTATTTGTGAGACAAAGTACATGTTTTAAACGCAAACCATGTCTGAGGGTGTTGTAAAGTGCACAAGAAAATGCAGAAACAAAGATTATACTTCAATGTCTGTACATTACTGCCAGTTCACCATCCCAGATACGGACATTTGTATACACTCAATTTGGCAACAAGAGGCATCTTATAGATGTGCACAGTATCATTAAGGATGCAGGGAAAACACCAACTAGCAATTCCAGCTGTGCTTGCCATTACTGGCTATGTCATGTCATGTCATAGGGTTTTACGTGCACATTCAGAGCAAGCTGTTGTAGCGCACACATCCACAGTAGCATAATAACAGCATTCGTGGTTTGGCACTAAATTTCTCATGTGAAAGAGGTTCTTCCAAGCCACACTTGATCTAAGGAATGCCTACAAAGGTCTTAAGAGACTGGAAGACCATTTAAATGAAAAAAAGAAAACTCTGCCCTCAGCTTCTTGGGAAGAGGGTTCTATTTGTGAGACAAAGTACATGTTTCAAACGCAAACCATGTCTGAGGGTGTTGTAAAGTGCACAAGAAAATGCAGAAACAAAGATTATACTTCAGTGTCTGTACATTACTGCCAGTTCACCATCCCAGATACGGACATTTGTATACACTCAATTTGGCAACAAGAGGCATCTTATAGATGTGCACAGTATCATTAAGGATGCAGGGAAGACACCAACTAGCAATTCCAGCTGTGCTTGCCATTACTGGCTATGTCATGTCATGTCATAGGGTTTTACGTGCACATTCAGAGCAAGCTGTTGTAGCGCACACATCCACAGTAGCATAATAACAGCATTCGTGGTTTGGCACTAAATTTCTCATGTGAAAGGGGTTCTTCCAAGCCACACTTGATCTAAGGAATGCCTACAAAGGTCTTAAGAGACTGGAAGACCATTTAAATGAAAAAAAGAAAACTCTGCCCTCAGCTTCTTGGGAAGAGGGTTCTATTTGTGAGACAAAGTACATGTTTCAAACGAAAACCATGTCTGAGGGTGTTGTAAAGTGCACAAGAAAATGCAGAAACAAAGATTATACTTCAATGTCTGTACATTACTGCCAGTTCACCATCCCAGATACGGACATTTGTATACACTCAATTTGGCAACAAGAGGCATCTTATAGATGTGCACAGCATCATTAAGGATGCAGGGAAGACACCAATTAGCAATTCCAGCTGTGCTTGCCATTACTGGCTATGTCATGTCATGTCATGTCATAGGGATTTACGTGCACATTCAGAGCAAGCTGTTGTAGCGCACACCTGTCGTGTCCATGACAGGAAAGGTGGGGGGAGGGGAAGGAGGGACTGCCTGCACTGGCAGGTGCAAGGGAGCACCAGCAGCCCGATTGAATCGGTAGCAGGCGGGTGGGGGTGGTGGTGGTGCAACAGTGCTTTTATGCAGAATGGAAAACTGGAGATTTCAAGCAATCCCTTACCGAAATGACTTATATTTTTTACTCATAAGTGAAGTATAAGTCGTTAATACTTTTGAAGTATAAGTGACTTATAAGTAAACGATTAGGATTTTGTATGCAAATGAGGTATCACTTATACAAAGTATATGTGACGTATAAGTGAAGTGTTAACCATATATATAAGTGAAGTGTAAGTCATTCGCTTATATTTAACAGAAGTGTTAAATATATATAAGTGACTTATAAGTGAAGTATAGGTGAAGTATAAGTGATTCACTGATATTTACAAACATTGCTGTATGAGTGAAGTATAAGTGATTCACTGATATTTAACAGAAACTGCTATATAAGTGAAGTATAAGTGATTCACTGATATTTACAAACATTGCTGTATGAGTGAAGTATAAGTGATTCACTGATATTTTACAAAAAATGCTGTATAAGTGAAGTATAAATGAAATATAAGTGAAGTATGAGTGATTCACTGATATTTACAAACATTGCTGTATAAGTGAAGTATTAGTGATTCACTGATATTTTACAAAAACGCTGTATAAGTGAAGTATAAGTGAAATATAAGTGAATATCAAAGGCTGTGGTATGTTCTGTCCTGTCTGAGGTAAGATCATATAAATGATGACTTGCTGCTTTTGAAACATGTAGAGAGCTTCCTTTGAAGACTATGGGTCAGAATTAATTATCAATTTAATTTTTTACATCCAGTAGCCAGTGATGAACTAATCAGTGCTCTGGTGAAATTAGGCAGCAATCTGTCCCTGGAGGCCAAATTTCAATATTCTCAGGTAATTTCTGTATTAATGCGACTGACCCTTTCTCCACCCACTAAAATGGACCCCAATTTTGATCAAGCTACCAACTGGTAACAAATGTTTTGTCAAGAAAAAGAAAAAGAAAAGAAAAGAAAAAAGAATAGTGAAACAACAGGTTCAAAATCCATGAATACCATGGGAATTCCCATGACCCATTTAATTCAAATAATTGTTTTAAAAAGTTATTGTTCTTATGTCACCGGTACAGTATGACAGCACTTCCACACCCTATCTGTAAACTGTCAGCAAGACATAAAAATTGAAGCACAATAGTCTTAACAAAGTGGTGTTTCATTCTTCCCGAAGTGACCCACTAATATATCTGAACAGTATATGCAAAGAAATATTTGATAAATAATATATATATATATTTATTTTTAAATGTTAGATTGGATTCTCTCACATCCCTTTTCTTCAGTTATGTCCTGTTCAGTGCCATCTTGATATATGTCATCCAACATTCAGATGGGATTCTGCAAAACAATTTAAAAAGAAAATTTTTTTTTATATAGTCTGGATAGATCTGCTATGTACATGTACAGTGTAATTAGTAATTGTTTAATGTAAACATTTAGTTCTTTCTATTAGTTTTTAAAGTCTAAGTTAGAGAATCATAGCCTACCAAGTTTTAGATGTGGGGAATCAAAACTTCAGGAAAAAACAAACTTTCAGTTAAATTTTCAATTTTACTTCTAAAAATAATTGTTTAAAAAAATATTCAATCAAATATCTAGGATAAACGTTAATTTTTGTATTAAAACAGACTTTGAAATATTCAATGTTGAACTTTAATTTTAATTAAGAAGAAACCAGAAAATAAAATACATACATGTATATACATATATATTTTTAATCTCTTAAGTTTTGGAAACTACTAGAAAGAATCATGCAAATAACTGTTTATAAATTTCTCTGATTCAACTGATTATATATGTTTCCATAATCCAAATGGTAAAGTTTTGTGTATTTGTATGTGCATGTTGAGGATATTAAAGCTGGATGATCAACTTTAATAAAACATCAGTCAGACTGATTTGTTCAGTACATGAACCATTACAACATGTATGTATCTGGAGATAATTTGTGAATAAATGAAAACATCCATTTTAATTGTGCATTTTGTAAAAAATATGATGACACTAGGTTTTTCTTTTGGTGTTCTCTGTAGCATCTTTATTTTTCTGAACAAATAATAGGTATTTTGACTTTAGAAAAGTTTACTGTAAATGATATTAACATGCAATGATTGGGCTTATAAAAATTAATATGTGTATTAAGCAAATTAACATAAAAGCTAACAAATAGTTTTCATGTTACTGTTTGAAATGTCAGTCATTACAACTGCCCCCCATTTCCCATGGACTTTTAATTAGCACTGTGTGAAGTAAATTAATTACTCCCAGTCTGCCAGAAGTATAGAGATACACATCCTTTTGATAAGACAGGTACAAAGTGATCAGGTGATAACTCCCATTCTCCTATAGACATTTTATTGCCCCAATTAGTGGAGCTATGTAATCCCTTTGTAAGGTGATATCTGAAGACTTCCAGTGTTTGTGAATTCCAGAAGTTGATGAACATTACATAAATTATTTTAGATCATTTAATCAAAATACATATATATATATATATACATATATATACATATATATATATATACACATATACATACATATATATACATACATATATACATATATATATATATATATATACATATATATACATATATATATATATACATATACATATACATATATATACATACATATATATACATATATATACATATATACATATATATATACATATATATATATATATATATATACATATATATACATACATATATATACATATATATACATATATACATATATATATATACATATATATACATATATACATATATATATATATACATATATATATACATATATACATATATATATATATATATATATATATATATATATATGATGCTTTTCAAGTTGGTTTTATCACATAAACTGTTTTAATGTACAATGGCACAAATGTTCCTCCATTACCGGAAATGGAGGGACAGGTCACAATGATCAAAATTATATAATTAAAAATTATAACTTATTAATACTTCCAAGCTATTAATTGATCATATGGGTTTAAAAACTTTAAAATTTGCTTTGACATAAAAAAAAAAAAAAAAAAAAAATCATGTTTGTTGGCAACAGAGGGAAACCACAAGTATATTTTAATTAATTACTAATACTACTAATTACTTATAATATTTAAATGTAAACAACACCACCAAACCTTTGTGTGACAAAATAACTATAATCAGCACTAGTTTGAACTTTTAGTATAGTTGTATTCACTAAATGAAATGTTTATGCACATGCATTAACATAAATAAAGAGAATTTATCAACAAAGGAATGCCGCCATTTTGTCTATTTGAAAATCCAGCAATGATTGTAATGCATGGCTTTTAAATGAAAAACATGAACTGTTAAAATAAAAAAATAGGTGCTACATGTAGTCAGATACTTACCAAATTAGTTTTCCTGTATGATAGACTTGTTCCACGGACATGAGGTATAGTCTTAACTAAACACATGTGCACAAAGAAAATGTCCAGGTGCCGCCATTTTGGTTTTCTTCTTTGGGTTTCCTCCTACTGGCTGGAGACTCACACAGTGGTGTCTGAATTAAGTCCTTTTGAAGTTGCACCATACTGCCTAAGATGGCAAGGCTATTAATCTCAGGATTTTGCACCTCTCATAATAATCCCTTGTTCTATCTGAATTCCTGATGTCATTGTTGTTGTCTTTGTTTTTCTTGTGGTTTTTTTTTTTTTTTTTTTTTTAGTTAATTAACTTTTTTATATGTAAATGCAAATTACCATTAATAGATAAAATAAATCCATGCTGTAATAAACACACTGAAATGGAGCTCACCTCCACACACACACACACACACACACACACACACACACACACACACACACACACCCCCTCTGCCCTGCCCCTACAATTTTACAGATATTTATTGTGACAGGTGGTGAGTCTGGAGGGTCTATTTAAGTGAGGAGGTAGCATGGGATAATTATAATCATATAGCAGCATGTGTATTAATATTAATATTAATAAAAAAAATATTATTACTGGAAATACTATCAAATTCTGTTAGATGTATGTTTGGTTGTTTAGCCACTGTTCCCAATGAATTTGATAAATCCTGTGAGAAGTTATGAATTTTTAAAAAATAACCATGAACTTTTTTTGGACTTAGTTTTTTCCCTGTTCATTTGGAACACATCATTTCCTTTGCAAAAAGACTATCTCCAAACTAATTGTTCACTTATATTTCACTTATAGAAACAAACAAAAAATATCTTAATTCCAGAACACTTATACCACTGATAAACCACTTATAGGTGAAATATATGTGGAGTATCAGTGATGTATCGGTTAACCATTCTTTTCACTTATACTTATACACACTGATACTTCACTTGTACCAATATATGGGTAACTTATAGGCCACTTATAAGTGGTGTATATGTAAAGTATAAGTTTGTATAAGTTATTTCCGTAAGGGATGCCAAGACTTCCTTGAAATGTTGTTAGCTCATGGAAGTTCAGCAAAAATTGATGTTCATATATTTAAGAAGCAAATCATTTCATATACCTTCTCTATGGGAGTGCAGGTGCGAATAACATACAAAAACATTACTTGAGAAATATCTGGAAATGTTTGTTGTCAAACCAAGGATGATAATATTGAACTACAGTAGAGTATAAATCAGCCTTCTCCACTCTACATGTATGTATTCACTGAGAATGCTCTAAGAATGCACATAAAGAGAACAAATTGCCAAGTTGTCATTTGGTATCAGTCATGCCAGGCATACCAGGCCATTCCCCAACCAAATTGTCATATGGCTGAAACATTTTAGAAGGCACACTTGAGATGAAATAGTGATATGATACCATGAGAGCTGATGGACATACTGATGGAGAAACCAGAGTAGAGTCTGGAGAAGGAGAATACCAGAAATTGTGAACATGACAGGCATATTTTAATTGCATAAAAATGCAAAGGAATATGAAAGGAAGTCAAAACTTTCCTAGACATATTTGATGTAGAAACTAATTATATACACTTGAGCATAAGTTAAGCAATGTAAATATAAAGGCAAATCTAAAAATATTACAAACACAGACTAGTATAAGATGAACTTCTGTGAGATAGATGACTTGTACATGTAATGCAAAAGAAATTATGGTAGGTACACACAACTGATGCTTTAAATTTTTAACACTGGTGTTTAGTAAAGAGGGGCATATTCAAAATATTGATGCACATACATGTATACTCAACAAAATTAATTAAGGGTTAGTAAACTTTCTTATATAGAGGATATTATATGAGTGTCCATGACAGACGATGTTTACGACACGAGTGCCTAAATTATCATATGTGATAATTTAGGCACGAGTGTCGTAAACATCATCCGTCATGGACACGAATGTAATATTCTGTTTATTACCGTAGAACTGTACTGCTAAATGAACATTCCAGTCATTGTTTACAAAATTACGTTTCCTTAACGGCGGAGTAATGTATGTTCATTACTGTCTTGAAAAACCAAATCACAACCCGTTCTAAAGTGACGACATATTTATACGCCCATAAGTAAAGAGTACACATGTATCAACGGCTGTAAATTGTAAAGCATGTTTATACCAAAAAGCAAACATATACACAGTAATTGAATTAATTAGTAACGAGTTAAATTTATTAAGTAATAACCAGTAAACAGTAAATGTTGTGGTTCGTGACAAGCTTCCACTCGTAGTGAAAATGTATGAATGAAGAAAGTAGTATCTGTGGAATGTCGTGTCAGCCAATCAGAAATAAATGTACTCTTACAACAGCCAGTTAAACGACAATGCCAGGAGGACATACGATTTAGTTATGACATACGAGGGAAATCGTACGATAAATATGACCCTCGTTATGCTGTACCTCGTAGGTAATAAATTATAATATAATTCTTTGTTAATGTCATATTATTTTAGCATGTTTTGGTCATATATATGGCTTCTATACATTGTTTCAGTAAACTTTTACTGGTTATACACGCAAAAAACACATTAGGGAAGTATTTGTTACACATTTGTTCAGAATGTTTTTTGTCATTGTGTTCCCTCAAAATTGTTATTTAAGTCATTAAGTTTAAGAACATGCCACAATGCTGACAATTTTCAACGGAAGAAGTTGTATTTTCCCCCATATTTAAAGGAAAATGCTAAAATATCTATTGGACCTTAATTAATTTTGTTGAGTATAGTATAGGCAGATATACTGAACCATATTTGAATAATGCTGCCTCGATATATTAAATACAGTGCAATTTTTAATAGTAAAAGGTTCAAGCAGCCCAAAATATGTGTAAATATAGAAAATAGTGCATTTCAGGCATTGCTTAACTTTTGCCGATGAGTATATCATTATTCATACCACATATTGCATTGTTATTTGGTTTGTTACTATTAACATCTAGTATAGAATGAATATCATTCATTTTGGCCTTATATCTGTTAAAAATTTATATGGATGACAAATTTATCACTATATTTAATTTTTCAATATAGTGTTTTTGGAACACAAAATGTGCAACGGTACCCCCATTCAAATGGCGATATTTTTTTAATCCACCAACATTTTTGCTGCAGACAAGCAGATATTAAATTCATATATAATAAGGTATCTAAAAATACTTGTCTCAAAAAATCCCTAGGGGGGGGGGGGGGGGGAGGGTTTCGGTATCTGGCCCATGGACTAATACCAACCAACTTCATCTCTTTACTCAATGTCCACATTATACAAGTTATACTAAACATTCATTATCCACATCTTTATAAAAATTCATTATCCACATCTTTATAAAATTAATATGTCATTACCATTCTACTACACTTTTATAACCATCACAAAATAACAATACATACTAAATATCAAATATTTAATTACTTACGGTTAAGCAATAACCCGAACTATAAACACAAAAGCATTTCACAAACTTCTATCCAACTTGCACAAATCTTGTTCACTGTTCTCTCTCAAAAATAAATCACACTGCCTCAAACAATAACTATGTCATCTCTTTTATTCACAGTCAGCTTTTCAGTTACCATTCACTCACTCCTGCTACAAGCTATAACAATACAAATTCCTACCTTGCCTAATTAATCCCAAACCAAGAAACCTTTAGTTTCACGATCCAAGCTATGACTAATCTATTCCATTTCTCTCAACTGTACAACCTGTATTACCGTATATAATTGATAATAAGTATTATACCATAAACTTCATATGTACAACTAAAAATACCACATGTGTACTAATAAAAATAGTATATTAAATCTACAAATCACATTCTGCTCTGATTACCCTTGACTTGTGACACTAATATATGATATTGGCGATACCGAAACACAAAGGGGTAATAATCTCTTTATCATATAATCTCAAGCTTGATATAGCATGTTTTTGTAAACTGTACATGCAACTTTAATTTCAGTCCGCCATTACTAAATATTCAAATGACATAAGAATATGTGGACCAGTGTTTTTGAATGGAATGACATTAAACTCGAATTAAGTCATTTTGGATGTCCTTACATCAATATAAACTAGTGCATAAAGCTTTTTGTTTTCTGAATACTGGACAGTTTTTGGTGTAAAATTGCTATTGAAGTGTTTTTATTTGAAAACTATGAATGCATACGTCAATTATGGAGTGTCACCCTAGTATGTTTGCTTAGATGTCAATAAACCTAGTGTCGTGACGTCGATTAATTTACATCTAATTTTCAAAATTATCAAATTCTTAAAGTATGTGATCTAAAAAATATTGCTACCAAAAAACGAGAAACAATAATAAACAATAGCACGCGCCATTTGATGGGTCATTTTTATTTTTAATAAAAACAAGATGTACAACAACAATTTAGCAACTGTTTGGATGTCATTCTAAGACTATTCATTGACATTTCCTTACTTTGTTTTTGAAAAAAATTTCAACAGTTATTTTATAAAACGATTTTTAAATGAAAACAATGCTAAGTGATGTCATTGTGATAACACTTGACATGTATAAACTTTAACAGCAGGAAACGGGTTAATTGGGAGGATCAAAGCTACTGCAATTTTGATGCAAGTTTCTATAAGACAGTTGTTTACCTCCGAGCCATTGTCATAATGGTGATGCATCAACAAATATGAAGTAACATTCAACTTACGAAGACAGCGTTTTACTGATCTATGTGTCTGGCATTAGAAACAAGTTAAATGACTTTCAATGTGACTGGCATTAGAAACAAGTAAAATGACTTTCAATGTGACTGGCATTAGAAACAAGTTAAATGACTTTCAATGTGACTGGCATTAGAAACAAGTTAAATGACTTTCAATGTGACTGGCATTAGAAACAAGTAAAATGACTTTCTATGTGACTGGCATTAGAAACAAGTTAAATGACTTTCTATGTGACTGGCATTAGAAACAAGTTAAATGACTTTCTATGTGACTGGCATTAGAAACAAGTAAAATGACTTTCAATGTGACTGGCATTAGAAACAAGTAAAATGACTTTCAATGTGACTGGCAATAGAAACAAGTAAATGACTTAGTTAAATGACTTTCAATGTGACTGGCATTAGAAACAAGTAAAATGACTTTCAATGTGACTGGCATTAGAAACAAGTAAAATGACTTTCAATGTGACTGGCATTAGAAACAAGTTAAATGACTTTCAATGTGACTGGCATTAGAAACAAGTAAAATGACTTTCAATGTGACTGGCATTAGAAACAAGTAAAATGACTTTCAATGTGACTGGCATTAGAAACAAGTAAAATGACTTTCAATGTGACTGGCATTAGAAACAAGTAAAATTAATGTGACTGGCAATAGAAACAAGTAAAATGACTTTCAATGTGACTGGCATTAGAAACAAGTAAAATGACTTTCAATGTGACTGGCATTAGAAACAAGTTAAATGACTTTCAATGTGACTGGCATTAGAAACAAGTAAAATGACTTTCAATGTGACTGGCATTAGAAACAAGTAAAATGACTTTCAATGTGACTGGCATTAGAAACAAGTAAAATGACTTTCAATGTGACTGGCAATAGAAACAAGTAAAATGACTTTCAATGTGACTGGCATTAGAAACAAGTAAATGACTTTCAATGTGACTGGCATTAGAAACAAGTAAAATGACTTTCAATGTGACTGGCATTAGAAACAAGTTAAATGACTTTCAATGTGACTGGCATTAGAAACAAGTTAAATGACTTTCAATGTGACTGGCATTAGAAACAAGTAAAATGACTTTCAATGTGACTGGCATTAGAAACAAGTTAAATGACTTTCAATGTGACTGGCATTAGAAACAAGTAAAATGACTTTCTATGTGACTGGCAATAGAAACAAGTAAAATGACTTAGTTAAATGACTTTCAATGTGACTGGCAATAGAAACAAGTTAAATGACTTTCAATGTGACTGGCATTAGAAACAAGTTAAATGACTTTCAATGTGACTGGCATTAGAAACAAGTAAAATGACTTTCAATGTGACTGGCATTAGAAACAAGTAAATGACTTAGTTAAATGACTTTCAATGTGACTGGCAATAGAAACAAGTTAAAACAAGTAGAAAATGACTGACTTTCAATGTGACTGGCATTAGAAACAAGTAAAATGACTTAGTTAAATGACTTTCAATGTGACTGGCAATAGAAACAAGTAAAATGACTTTCTATGTGACTGGCAATAGAAACAAGTAAATGACTTAGTTAAATGACTTTCAATGTGACTGGCATTAGAAACAAGTTAAATGACTTTCAATGTGACTGGCATTAGAAACAAGTTAAATGACTTTCAATGTGACTGGCATTAGAAACAAGTTAAATGACTTTCAATGTGACTGGCATTAGAAACAAGTAAAATGACTTTCAATGTGACTGGCATTAGAAACAAGTTAAATGACTTTCAATGTGACTGGCATTAGAAACAAGTAAAATGACTTCAATGTGATGTGACTGGCATTAGAAACAAGTAAAATGACTTTCAATGTGACTGGCAATAGAAACAAGTAAAATGACTTTCAATGTGACTGGCATTAGAAACAAGTAAAATGACTTTCAATGTGACTGGCATTAGAAACAAGTGACTTTCAATGTGACTGGCATTAGAAACAAAATGAAATGACATTAGAAACAAGTTAAATGACTTTCTATGTGACTGGCAATAGAAACAAGTAAATGACTTAGTTAAATGACTTTCAATGTGACTGGCAATAGAAACAAGTTAAATGACTTTCAATGTGACTGGCATTAGAAACAAGTTAAATGACTTTCAATGTGACTGGCATTAGAAACAAGTAAAATGACTTTCAATGTGACTGGCATTAGAAACAAGTAAAATGACTTTCAATGTGACTGGCATTAGAAACAAGTAAAATGACTTTCAATGTGACTGGCATTAGAAACAAGTAAAATGACTTTCAATGTGACTGGCATTAGAAACAAGTAAAATGACTTTCAATGTGACTGGCATTAGAAACAAGTAAAATGACTTTCAATGTGACTGGCATTAGAAACAAGTAAAATGACTTTCTATGTGACTGGCATTAGAAACAAGTTAAATGACTTTCAATGTGACTGGCATTAGAAACAAGTAAAATGACTTAGTTAAATGACTTTCAATGTGACTGGCAATAGAAACAAGTTAAATGACTTTCAATGTGACTGGCATTAGAAACAAGTAAAATGACTTTCAATGTGACTGGCATTAGAAACAAGTAAAATGAATGTGACTGGCATTAGAAACAAGTTAAATGACTTTCAATGTGACTGGCATTAGAAACAAGTAAAATGACTTTCAATGTGACTGGCATTAGAAACAAGTAAATGACTTTCAATGTGACTGGCATTAGAAACAAGTTAAATGACTTTCAATGTGACTGGCATTAGAAACAAGTTAAATGACTTTCAATGTGACTGGCATTAGAAACAAGTTAAATGACTTTCAATGTGACTGGCATTAGAAACAAGTTAAATGAATGTGACTGGCATTAGAAACAAGTAAAATGACTTTCAATGTGACTGGCATTAGAAACAAGTAAAATGACTTTCAATGTGACTGGCAATAGAAACAAGTTAAATGACTTTCAATGTGACTGGCATTAGAAACAAGTTAAATGACTTTCAATGTGACTGGCATTAGAAACAAGTAAAATGACTTTCAATGTGACTGGCATTAGAAACAAGTAAAAATGATGACTTTCAATGTGACTGGCAATGTGACTTAGAAACAAGTAAAATGACTTTCAATGTGACTGGCATTAGAAACAAGTAAAATGACTTTCAATGTGACTGGCAATGTAGAAACAAGTTAAATGACTTTCAATGTGACTGGCATTAGAAACAAGTTAAATGACTTTCAATGTGACTGGCATAGAAACAATGTGACTGGCATTAGAATGACATGTGACTGGTTAAATGACTTTCAATGTGACTGGCATTAGAAACAAGTTAAATGACTTTCAATGTGACTGGCATTAGAAACAAGTAAAATGACTTTCAATGTGACTGGCATTAGAAACAAGTAAAATGACTTTCAATGTGACTGGCATTAGAAACAAGTAAATGACTTTCAATGTGACTGGCATTAGAAACAAGTAAAATGACTTTCAATGTGACTGGCATTAGAAACAAGTAAAATGACTTTCAATGTGACTGGCATTAGAAACAAGTAAAATGACTTTCTATGTGACTGGCAATAGAAACAAGTAAATGACTTTCAATGTGACTGGCATTAGAAACAAGTAAAAGAAAAATGTGACTGGCATTAGAAACAAGTTAAATGACTTTCAATGTGACTGGCATTAGAAACAAGTAAATGACTTTCAATGTGACTGGCATTAGAAACAAGTAAAATGACTTTCAATGTGACTGGCATTAGAAACAAGTAAAATGACTTTCAATGTGACTGGCAATAGAAACAAGTTAAATGACTTTCAATGTGACTGGCATTAGAAACAAGTTAAATGACTTTCAATGTGACTGGCATTAGAAACAAGTTAAATGACTTTCAATGTGACTGGCATTAGAAACAAGTAAAATGACTTTCAATGTGACTGGCATTAGAAACAAGTAAAATGACTTTCAATGTGACTGGCATTAGAAACAAGTTAAATGACTTTCAATGTGACTGGCATTAGAAACAAGTAAAATGACTTTCAATGTGACTGGCAATAGAAACAAGTAAATGACTTTCAATGTGACTGGCATTAGAAACAAGTTAAATGACTTTCAATGTGACTGGCATTAGAAACAAGTAAAATGACTTTCAATGTGACTGGCATTAGAAACAAGTAAAATGACTTTCTATGTGACTGGCATTAGAAACAAGTTAAATGACTTTCAATGTGACTGGCATTAGAAACAAGTAAAATGACTTAGTTAAATGACTTTCAATGTGACTGGCAATAGAAACAAGTAAAATTACTTTCAATGTGACTGGCATTAGAAACAAGTAAAATGACTTTCTATGTGACTGGCAATAGAAACAAGTAAATGACTTAGTTAAATGACTTTCTATGTGACTGGCAATAGAAACAAGTTAAATGACTTTCTATGTGACTGGCATTAGAAACAAGTAAAATGACTTTCAATGTGACTGGCATTAGAAACAAGTTAAATGACTTTCAATGTGACTGGCATTAGAAACAAGTTAAATGACTTTCAATGTGACTGGCATTAGAAACAAGTAAAATGACTTTCAATGTGACTGGCATTAGAAACAAGTTAAATGACTTTCAATGTGACTGGCATTAGAAACAAGTAAAATGACTTTCAATGTGACTGGCATTAGAAACAAGTAAAATGACTTTCAATGTGACTGGCATTAGAAACAAGTAAAATGACTTTCAATGTGACTGGCATTAGAAACAAGTAAAATGACTTTCAATGTGACTGGCATTAGAAACAAGTAAAATGACTTAGTTAAATGACTTTCAATGTGACTGGCATTAGAAACAAGTAAAATGACTTTCAATGTGACTGGCAATAGAAACAAGTAAAATGACTTTCAATGTGACTGGCATTAGAAACAAGTAAATGACTTTCAATGTGACTGGCATTAGAAACAAGTAAAATGACTTTCAATGTGACTGGCATTAGAAACAAGTTAAATGACTTTCAATGTGACTGGCATTAGAAACAAGTTAAATGACTTTCAATGTGACTGGCATTAGAAACAAGTTAAATGACTTTCTATGTGACTGGCATTAGAAACAAGTTAAATGACTTTCAATGTGACTGGCATTAGAAACAAGTAAAATGACTTTAAATGACTTTCAATGTGACTGGCATTAGAAACAAGTAAAATGACTTAGTTAAATGACTTTCAATGTGACTGGCAATAGAAACAAGTTAAATTACTTTCAATGTGACTGGCATTAGAAACAAGTTAAATGACTTTCAATGTGACTGGCATTAGAAACAAGTTAAATGACTTTCAATGTGACTGGCATTAGAAACAAGTTAAATGACTTTCAATGTGACTGGCATTAGAAACAAGTAAAATGACTTTCAATGTGACTGGCATTAGAAACAAGTAAAATGAGAATGTGACTGGCATTAGAAACAAGTAAATGACTTTCAATGTGACTGGCATTAGAAACAAGTAAAATGACTTTCAATGTGACTGGCATTAGAAACAAGTTAAATGACTTTCAATGTGACTGGCATTAGAAACAAGTAAAATGACTTTCTATGTGACTGGCATTAGAAACAAGTAAATGACTTTCAATGTGACTGGCATTAGAAACAAGTTAAATGACTTTCAATGTGACTGGCATTAGAAACAAGTAAATGAATGACTTTAGAAACAATGTGACTGGCATTAGATTAGTTAAATGACATGTGACTGGTAGAAACAAGTTAAATGACTTTCAATGTGACTGGCATTAGAAACAAGTTAAATGACTTTCAATGTGACTGGCATTAGAAACAAGTAAATGACTTTCAATGTGACTGGCATTAGAAAACAATGTGACTGGCATTAGTTAAATGACTTTCAATGTGACTGGCATTAGAAACAAGTTAAATGACTTTCAATGTGACTGGCATTAGAAACAAGTAAAATGACTTTCATGTGACTGGCATTAGAAACAATAAATGACTTTCAATGTGACTGGCATTAGAAACAAGTAAAATGACTTTCAATGTGACTGGCATTAGAAACAAGTAAAATGACTTTCAATGTGACTGGCATTATAGAAACAAGTAAAATGACTTTCAATGTGACTGGCATTAGAAACAAGTAAATGAATGTGACTGGCATTAGAAACAAGTAAATGACTTTCAATGTGACTGGCATTAGAAACAAGCATTAGAAACAAGTTAAATGACTTTCAATGTGACTGGCATTAGAAACAAGTAAATGACTTTCAATGTGACTGGCATTAGAAACAAGTTAAATGACTTTCAATGTGACTGGCATTAGAAACAAGTAAAATGACTTTCAATGTGACTGGCATTAGAAACAAGTAAATGACTTTCAATGTGACTGGCACTTTCAATGTGACTGACTGGCAATAGAAACAAGTAAATGACTTTCAATGTGACTGGCATTAGAAACAAGTTAAATGACTTTCAATGTGACTGGCATTAGAAACAAGTAAATGACTTTCAATGTGACTGGCATTAGAAACAAGTAAAATGACTTTCAATGTGACTGGCATTAGAAACAAGTTAAATGACTTTCAATGTGACTGGCATTAGAAACAAGTTAAATGACTTTGAATGTGACTGGCATTAGAAACAAGTCAATGTGACTGGCATTAGAAACAAGTAAATGACTTTCAATGTGACTGGCAATAGAAACAAGTTAAATTACTTTCAATGTGACTGGCATTAGAAACAAGTTAAATGACTTTCAATGTGACTGGCATTAGAAACAAGTAAAATGACTTTCTATGTGACTGGCATTAGAAACAAGTTAAATGACTTTCAATGTGACTGGCATTAGAAACAAGTAAAATGACTTAGTTAAATGACTTTCAATGTGACTGGCAATAGAAACAAGTTAAATTACTTTCAATGTGACTGGCATTAGAAACAAGTTAAATGACTTTCAATGTGACTGGCATTAGAAACAAGTTAAATGACTTTCAATGTGTAGAAACAAGAAAAATGACTTTCAATGTGACTGGCATTAGAAACAAGTAAAATGACTTTCAATGTGACTGGCATTAGAAACAAGTAAAATGACTTTCAATGTGACTGGCATTAGAAACAAGTAAAATGACTTTCAATGTGACTGGCAATAGAAACAAGTAAAATGACTTAGTTAAATGACTTTCAATGTGACTGGCATTAGAAACAAGTAAAATGACTTTCAATGTGACTGGCATTAGAAACAAGTAAAATGACTTTCAATGTGACTGGCATTAGAAACAAGTAAAATGACTTTCAATGTGACTGGCATTAGAAACAAGTTAAATGACTTTCAATGTGACTGGCATTAGAAACAAGTAAAATGAATGTGACTGGCATTAGAAACAAGTTAAATGACTTTCAATGTGACTGGCATTAGAAACAAGTTAAATGACTTTCAATGTGACTGGCATTAGAAACAAGTTAAATGACTTTCAATGTGACTGGCATTAGAAACAAGTAAAATGACTTTCAATGTGACTGGCATTAGAAACAAGTAAAATGACTTTCAATGTGACTGGCAATAGAAACAAGTAAATGAATGTGACTGGCAATAGAAACAAGTAAAATGACTTTCAATGTGACTGGCATTAGAAACAAGTAAAATGACTTTCAATGTGACTGGCATTAGAAACAAGTAAATGACTTTCTATGTGACTGGCATTAGAAACAAGTAAAATGACTTTCAATGTGACTGGCATTAGAAACAAGTTAAATGACTTTCAATGTGACTGGCATTAGAAACAAGTTAAATGACTTTCAATGTGACTGGCATTAGAAACAAGTAAAATGACTTTCAATGTGACTGGCATTAGAAACAAGTAAAATGACTTTCAATGTGACTGGCATTAGAAACAAGTTAAATGACTTTCAATGTGACTGGCATTAGAAACAAGTAAAATGACTTTCAATGTGACTGGCATTAGAAACAAGTTAAATGACTTTCAATGTGACTGGCATTAGAAACAAGTTAAATGACTTTCAATGTGACTGGCATTAGAAACAAGTTAAATGACTTTCAATGTGACTGGCATTAGAAACAAGTTAAATGACTTTCAATGTGACTGGCATTAGAAACAAGTTAAATGACTTTCAATGTGACTGGCATTAGAAACAAGTAAAATGACTTTCAATGTGACTGGCATTAGAAACAAGTAAAATGAAATGTGACTTTAGAAACAAGTAAAATGAATGTGACTGGCATTAGAAACAAGTAAAATGACTTTCAATGTGACTGGCATTAGAAACAAGTAAAATGACTTTCAATGTGACTGGCATTAGAAACAAGTTAAATGACTTTCAATGTGACTGGCATTAGAAACAAGTTAAATGACTTTCAATGTGACTGGCATTAGAAACAAGTAAAATGACTTTCAATGTGACTGGCATTAGAAACAAGTTAAATGACTTTCAATGTGACTGGCATTAGAAACAAGTAAAATGACTTTCAATGTGACTGGCAATAGAAACAAGTTAAATGACTTTCAATGTGACTGGCATTAGAAACAAGTTAAATGACTTTCAATGTGACTGGCATTAGAAACAAGTTAAATGACTTTCAATGTGACTGGCATTAGAAACAAGTAAAATGACTTAGTTAAATTTCAATGTGACTGGCATTAGAAACAAGTAAATGACTTTCAATGTGAATAGAAACAAGTTGACTTGAAATGACTTTCTATGTGACTGGCATTAGAAACAAGTAAAATGACTTTCTATGTGACTGGCAATAGAAACAAGTAAATGACTTAGTTAAATGACTTTCTATGTGACTGGCATTAGAAACAAGTTAAATGACTTTCAATGTGACTGGCATTAGAAACAAGTAAAATGACTTTCAATGTGACTGGCATTAGAAACAAGTAAAATGACTTTCAATGTGACTGGCATTAGAAACAAGTAAAATGACTTTCAATGTGACTGGCATTAGAAACAAGTAAAATGACTTTCAATGTGACTGGCATTAGAAACAAGTTAAATGACTTTCAATGTGACTGGCATTAGAAACAAGTAAAATGACTTTCAATGTGACTGGCATTAGAAACAAGTAAAATGACTTTCAATGTGACTGGCATTAGAAACAAGTTAAATGACTTTCAATGTGACTGGCATTAGAAACAAGTTAAATGACTTTCAATGTGACTGGCATTAGAAACAAGTTAAATGACTTTCAATGTGACTGGCAATAGAAACAAGTAAAATGACTTAGTTAAATGACTTTCTATGTGACTGCAATAGAAATAGAAACAAGTTAGAAAATGACTTTCAATGTGACTGGCATTAGAAACAAGTTAAATGACTTTCAATGTGACTGGCATTAGAAACAAGTAAAATGACTTTCAATGTGACTGGCATTAGAAACAAGTTAAATGACTTTCAATGTGACTGGCATTAGAAACAAGTAAAATGACTTTCAATGTGACTGGCATTAGAAACAAGTAAAATGACTTTCAATGTGACTGGCATTAGAAACAAGTAAAATGACTTTCAATGTGACTGGCATTAGAAACAAGTAAAATGACTTTCAATGTGACTGGCATTAGAAACAAGTTAAATGACTTTCAATGTGACTGGCATTAGAAACAAGTTAAATGACTTTCAATGTGACTGGCATTAGAAACAAGTAAAATGACTTTCAATGTGACTGGCATTAGAAACAAGTAAAATGACTTTCAATGTGACTGGCATTAGAAACAAGTAAAATGACTTTCAATGTGACTGGCAATAGAAACAAGTAAAATGACTTTCAATGTGACTGGCATTAGAAACAAGTAAAATGACTTTCAATGTGACTGGCATTAGAAACAAGTTAAATGACTTTCAATGTGACTGGCATTAGAAACAAGTAAATGACTTAGTTAAATGACTTTCAATGTGACTGGCATTAGAAACAAGTAAAATGACTTTCAATGTGACTGGCATTAGAAACAAGTAAAATGACTTTCAATGTGACTGGCATTAGAAACAAGTTAAATGACTTTCAATGTGACTGGCATTAGAAACAAGTAAAATGACTTTCAATGTGACTGGCATTAGAAACAAGTTAAATGACTTTCAATGTGACTGGCATTAGAAACAAGTAAAATGACTTTCAATGTGACTGGCATTAGAAACAAGTAAAATGACTTTCAATGTGACTGGCAATAGAAACAAGTAAAATGACTTTCAATGTGACTGGCAATAGAAACAAGTTAAATGACTTTCAATGTGACTGGCATTAGAAACAAGTAAAATGACTTTCAATGTGACTGGCATTAGAAACAAGTAAAATGACTTTCAATGTGACTGGCATTAGAAACAAGTAAAATGACTTTCAATGTGACTGGCAATTAGAAACAAGTTAAATGACTTTCAATGTGACTGGCATTAGAAACAAGTAAATGACTTTCAATGTGACTGGCATTAGAAACAAGTAAAATGACTTTCAATGTGACTGGCATTAGAAACAAGTAAAATGACTTTCAATGTGACTGGCATTAGAAACAAGTTAAATGACTTTCTATGTGACTGGCAATAGAAACAAGTAAATGACTTAGTTAAATGACTTTCTATGTGACTGGCATTAGAAACAAGTTAAATGACTTTCAATGTGACTGGCATTAGAAACAAGTTAAATGACTTTCAATGTGACTGGCATTAGAAACAAGTTAAATGACTTTCAATGTGACTGGCATTAGAAACAAGTAAATGACTTTCAATGTGACTGGCAATAGAAACAAGTAAAATGACTTAGTTAAATGACTTTCAATGTGACTGGCATTAGAAACAAGTAAAATGACTTTCAATGTGACTGGCAATAGAAACAAGTTAAATGACTTTCAATGTGACTGGCATTAGAAACAAGTAAAATGACTTTCAATGTGACTGGCATTAGAAACAAGTAAAATGACTTTCAATGTGACTGGCATTAGAAACAAGTTAAATGACTTTCAATGTGACTGGCATTAGAAACAAGTTAAATGACTTTCAATGTGACTGGCATTAGAAACAAGTTAAATGACTTTCAATGTGACTGGCATTAGAAACAAGTAAAATGACTTTCAATGTGACTGGCATTAGAAACAAGTAAAATGACTTTCAATGTGACTGGCATTAGAAACAAGTAAAATGACTTTCAATGTGACTGGCATTAGAAACAAGTAAAATGACTTTCAATGTGACTGGCATTAGAAACAAGTAAAATGACTTTCAATGTGACTGGTAGAAACAAGTAAAATGACTTTCAATGTGACTGGCATTAGAAACAAGTTAAATGACTTTCAATGTGACTGGCAATAGTAAAACAACTTAGTTAAATGACTTTCAATGTGACTGGCATTAGAAACAAGTAAAATGACTTTCAATGTGACTGGCATTAGAAACAAGTTAAATGACTTTCAATGTGACTGGCAATAGAAACAAGTTAAATGACTTTCAATGTGACTGGCATTAGAAACAAGTTAAATGACTTTCAATGTGACTGGCATTAGAAACAAGTTAAATGACTTTCAATGTGACTGGCATTAGAAACAAGTAAAATGACTTTCAATGTGACTGGCATTAGAAACAAGTAAAATGACTTTCAATGTGACTGGCAATAGAAACAAGTAAATGACTTGCAATAGAAACAAGTAAAATGACTTTCAATGTGACTGGCAATAGAAACAAGTTAAATGACTTTCAATGTGACTGGCATTAGAAACAAGTAAAATGACTTTCAATGTGACTGGCATTAGAAACAAGTTAAATGACTTTCAATGTGACTGGCATTAGAAACAAGTTAAATGACTTTCAATGTGACTGGCATTAGAAACAAGTAAATGACTTTCAATGTGACTGGCATTAGAAACAAGTAAAATGACTTTCAATGTGACTGTAGAAACAAGTAAATGACTTTCAATGTGACTGGCATTAGAAACAAGTTAAATGACTTTCAATGTGACTGGCATTAGAAACAAGTTAAATGACTTTCAATGTGACTGGCATTAGAAACAAGTAAAATGACTTTCAATGTGACTGGCATTAGAAACAAGTAAAATGACTTTCAATGTGACTGGCAATAGAAACAAGTAAAATGACTTTCAATGTGACTGGCTAGTTAAATGACTTTCAATGTGACTGGCAATAGAAACAAGTTAAATGACTTTCAATGTGACTGGCATTAGAAACAAGTTAAATGACTTTCAATGTGACTGGCATTAGAAACAAGTAAAATGACTTTCAATGTGACTGGCATTAGAAACAAGTAAAATGACTTAGTTAAATGACTTTCAATGTGACTGGCATTAGAAACAAGTAAAATGACTTTCAATGTGACTGGCATTAGAAACAAGTAAAATGACTTTCAATGTGACTGGCATTAGAAACAAGTAAAATGACTTTCAATGTGACTGGCATTAGAAACAAGTAAAATGACTTTCAATGTGACTGGCATTAGTAAAAACAAGTAGAAAAATGACTTTCAATGTGACTGGCATTAGAAACAAGTAAAATGACTTTCAATGTGACTGGCAATAGAAACAAGTTAAATGACTTTCAATGTGACTGGCATTAGAAACAAGTTAAATGACTTTCAATGTGACTGGCATTAGAAACAAGTAAAATGACTTTCAATGTGACTGGCATTAGAAACAAGTAAATGACTTTCTATGTGACTGGCATTAGAAACAAGTAAAAACTAGTTAAATGACTTTCAATGTGACTGGCAATAGAAACAAGTAAAAATGACTTTCAAGTAAATGAATGTGACTGGCATTAGCAAGTAGAAACATGTGACTGGTAGAAACAAAAATGACTTTCAATGTGACTGGCATTAGAAACAAGTAAAATGACTTTCAATGTGACTGGCATTAGAAACAAGTAAATGACATGTGACTGGTAGAAACAAGTTAAATGACTTTCAATGTGACTGGCATTAGAAACAAGTTAAATGACTTTCAATGTGACTGGCATTAGAAACAAGTTAAATGACTTTCAATGTGACTGGCATTAGAAACAAGTTAAATGACTTTCATGTGACTGGTAGAAACAAGTTAAATGACTTTCAATGTGACTGGCATTAGAAACAAGTAAAATGTGACTTTAGAAACAAGTAAAATGACTTTCTATGTGACTGGCATTAGTAAAAACAACTGGCATTTAAATGACTTTCAATGTGACTGGCATTAGACTGACAAGCATTTAAATGACTTTCAATGTGACTGGCATTAGAAACAAGTAAAATGACTTTCTATGTGACTGGCATTAGAAACAAGTAAAATGACTTTCAATGTGACTGCATGTGACTGGCAATAGGGATGGGATGATTATTCACACTAAAAAGACGTGCCTCTTTTATTAAGATCACAGGGTATAACCGCACGGACACCCTTCTAGAAATTACAAGTAAAAAAAACCCTTGATTAAGTAGACTTTCCCATCTAAAATCACAGAACTGACCAATTATGTAGTCCCAAAATTATTACTTGGGTATCAAGAGTGTAATTTTTGCTCGAACGTAGCATACCAATAGGCCTAATAATATGTGGGTTTTTTCTTTGGATTTTTTTAAAAAAGAAAAATACTTTAACTCCATTTCGTTCTATTGATGCAAATTGAAATATATTTAGTTAAATAGTTTATTATCCTATCAAGTCATTTATGTTGTTTTACAAGTCAGGTTGATGAAAGAAAAACGCCTTGTCGTAAATTAGAGCGTTTGTTTACACTGTGCATAGAGGAGATGGACGGAGCTGACATCACTTCGCCCCAAGCTATACCACCGGACGCCACAAAAACTAAACAAAATGGCTGCCCCCAGTTAGCAGGAATAATCACGTTTTTTTATTAACTCTAAAATTACGCGTTTTTCATTTGTTAAAGTGTCAGTATGTGTTGGTGGTCCGGGTATGCATCTTTCCAACACATAAAGCTCGTTTGAGTTTACTCTACCTTTAATTATCCCAAACCCAACATGCTAACATATGGCAAGGTAAAAATGCAATTTTTGTTATTTAGTCAAGATATAATTTCATATTTACAATTATTTTACAAATGATCATTAAAAATAAAATGTCTTGCTCTTAAAATGGTTTATAAAAATGTATGTATGATAATAGAGGTATTTCGCATTCCTATTGCGCATGCGCGCGAAGAGTAACGTCCCTTGACAAAATAGACTGAAACTAGTCTATTTACAAATTGGGGGGCGTGACAGACAGGTTGTTATGGGTGACTTGAGAAGCTTCGTAGCAGACTATAAACTTTGACAACTAACATGTACATATTTCGAATTAGATGGTATAATGGCCATAGAAAACGGTCCACTGAAATTTACAGCGGAATGGTTCAAATTAAAAAGCAGTGTAACAACTTGGACAAAGTCTCTGCGACTGTACCCGAGGGTTTTGATAACGCCAGATTAAAAGACTATCTCGTAAAAAGTATAAACAAAACATTTGACAGATTCCATAGGTTCCTGAAGGTGTGAAGATCAGTTATTTGCTGCACCTTATCGCTGTTGTTAAAATATCCCTTTTATATAAGAGTAAAACTTTACTGTGGCCGCTTAATGCAGGTATTTTAGCGATTTGGGATCCGATTTAGGTGGCCGCTGGCTGCGTTAGACAGGTGACCGCTTATTACAGGTGCATTTACATTATAAATCGTTTGGGAGGAAAAAAGTGGCCGCTTAATTCAGGTGACCGCTGAGAACAGGTGGCCGCTAGGACAGGTTTGACTATATATATATATATATATATATATATATATATATGAAGGTGTTTTGTTGCATTTTTCTTAGTGTCTATCTAATTGGGAAAAGTTAAAAAAAAGAAGAGATTTTATGCTGTTACATGTATATCCATAAAGTGGGAATTTAAAAAAGGGGGATTTGGGGGGGGGGGGGGGTTGAAGGTAGGTGCCGTTCTGTTTACCCATACACACGTTTTTATACAGTGTCAACATGAACGCATTGAGTATTATACAAAATTTTCTTTACTGTTAATGTGTTTTCCACCATATCTAAGTATATAAAATACTAGACGGACCTGTGTAGGAACGTCCTGTACAGAGCCGTCATCACTCTACATATATATTTATATATTATTATTATTATTATTATTATTTAAGGAGTGTCTGTTATTTCTTTTACGTTCATCGGGGTATGAACAAAATAAATCATCCGTAAACTGTGTGAATCGGCGAAGCCGTTCTCACATAAGTTTGCGGATGATTTTTTTGTTCATAGTATACCTAGATGAACGTAAAAGTAATAACAGACAATACTTATAATTAAATTTGAAACATACTGAGTAATAATAACATTAAAAGTTCATATATAAATATGTATATATATATATATATATATATATATATATATATATATATATATATATTCTATTGAGCATTGTCCGAAATATACATATATTTTCTGTATATACAAAATATATATTTATTTTATTTTATTTACTGTTTACTACCCTATCTAAATAGAGAATACTAGACCGCCCTGTATAGGAACGTTCTGTAGAGCTGTCCTGACTACATATATTTTTTATATATTTACACACGTACACGTTATATATTTTATTGAGTATAATCCGAAATATACATATATTTTCTTTATATAAAAAATATATATTTATTTTCTTTACTGTTAATGTGTTTTCCACCATATCTAAGTATACTAGACCACCCTGTGTAGGAACGTCCTGTACAGAAACGGTAAGGTTTTGGTCCCTAGCTTATGTGTTCACTGGCTTCCCTCCTACAAAATGTGCTGAACAAACCCTCGTACTTAGAGTAACATTAAAATCGTTTTCTACGTGAAACGATTACCCACAAACATTTCCGATATCCATTGGCTGGATATCGATGGAAGGATAACGAATTTCCTGGACATATGCGATTGGAACAGTTAATACTAGTAATTGAACAATGGTCGTGGCCTCCCATTGCTTTTGCCCCCTAATTTGCAGATAGGTCTATTTTGGCGACATCTCGCGAAATCTCGCGGTTTGCGTCCTCGAGTAACTCCGCAACGGGCACATGCGCAGTGGAATGAGTAAGAAGTCTATTGGCATACTTGTACTACTTGTAAAAAGTATCGTAAATAAATCGAACCGTGGACCAAAAACTGAAAATTTAACCAATTTTGTTTTTAAAATGAACCATCCCATCCCTAACTGGAAATGGAAACATGTTAATTCACTTTCTATGTGATTGGAAATGGAAACATGTTAATTCACTTTCTATGTGACTGGAAATGGAAACATGTTAATTCACTATCTATGTGACTGGCATTGGAAGCATGTTAATTCACTTTCTATGTGACTGGCATTGGAAGCATGTTAATTCACTTTCTATGTGACTGGCATTGGAAACATGTTACCGTATTTGACCGGAAATAAGCCCAGGGGGGCCAAGACAACTCATTGTGAGCTTAGCATGAGGTGGGCTTATTCCCAGACAAGTGGCCAGTTTTGTTGAAAAAAATATTAATAATAATAATTAAAATAAATAATAATAATTAAATTAACTAATAATAATTAAATTAACTAGGAAGGAAACAAAAAATGTTCAGTAGCACATCTATTGATTAGTGTTATTGTTATTAATAAATAATAATTGTTTATTAATAAATAATAATTGTTTATTAATTAAATTGCTTGTTTTTTTACTAGTATCTAATTATCAGAAACACACCTTTTATGTTAAAATTACTTAAGTGCTGTTTATTTACATCCAAAATTTAATGCCGAGAAGACTTAAAACAACAGCAATTAACAAGATACTCAATAACATATACACACGTTTCTGACACAGGCAGCCAGCTAACACTAAAAAGAATTGTCAATCTAGGTCATTGTTCTTAGCCAATCAGAATAAGGTATTTGCCTAATTAGCATTAACTGCAGACCCAGTGTGGTGGTAAAAATAGACATTGGTTTTAGTTCAGACTTGGGCTCCTGTACTTCAAAGAAATACTGCATGCATGAAATTGAAAACAATGTTACACACTGTTACTGTTAGACTGCTAAATCTCACTGGTGTTAAAATATTGTGTTACATTTGTGTTTAATTATCTGCAGGAGGTATGACCTTTTAAATGAACTTTGAGCAAACTTACAATTTCGTGTTATTTATAAGGTGACGAAGTTGAAGGTGGGCTTATTTACGAATGAGGGCCTAATTTCTTAAATGCTATCAAAACGGAGGGGGGCTTATTCAAAGACATGGGCTAATTTCCAGTCAAATACGGTAATTCACTTTCTATGTGATTGGAAATGGAAACATGTTAATTCACTTTCTATGTGATTGGAAATGGAAACATGTTAATTCACTTTCTATGTGACTGGCATTGGAAACATGTTAATTCACTTTCTATGTGATTGAAAATGGAAACATGTTAATTCACTTTCTATGTGACTGGAAATGGAAACATGTTAATTCACTTTCTATGTGACTGGCATTGGAAACATGTCAATTCACTTTCTATGTGACTGGAAATGGACACGTTAATTAATTCACTTTCTATGTGACTGGCATTGGAAACATGTTAATTCACCTTCTATGTGATTGGAAATGGAAACATGTTAATTCACCTTCTATGTGATTGGAAATGGAAACATGTTAATTCACTTTATATGTGACTGGAAATGGAAACATGTTAATTCACTTTCTATGAACTGGCATTGGAAACATGTTAATTCACTTTCTATATGATTGGAAATGGAAACATGTTAATTAATTCACTTTCTATGTGACTGGCATTGGAAACATGTTAATTCACCTTCTATGTGATTGGAAATGGAAACATGTTAATTCACCTTCTATGTGACTGGAAATGGAAACATGTTAATTCACTTTCTATGTGACTGGAAATGGAAGCATGTTAATTCACTTTCTATGTGACTGGCATTGGAAGCATGTTAATTCACTTTCTATGTGACTGGCATTGGAAACATGTTAATTCACTTTCTATGTGATTGGAAATGGAAACATGTTAATTCACTTTCTATGTGATTGGAAATGGAAACATGTTAATTCACTTTCTATGTGACTGGCATTGGAAACATGTTAATTCACTTTCTATGTGATTGGAAATGGAAACATGTTAATTCACTTTCTATGTGATTGGAAATGGAAACATGTTAATTCACTTTCTATGTGATTGGAAATGGAAACATCTTAATTCACTTTCTATGTGACTGGCATTGGAAACATATTAAATCACTTTTAGTGTGACTGGCAATGAAAAAATGTTAAATCACTTTCATTGTGATTGGCACTGCATGGAAAAAAGTTTTTAACCATTAATAAATTGTGATATGAATATCTGTCAAATCAGAAAATGCAATTAAGCTCAGAACCTCATTTAGTATCCTAAAAAGTGACTGAAATTGTATAAACAGCATCAATGACAGTTAACAAACCTTTCAAGTAAGGCAATTAATATTCAGTGAGAGGAGTAATTATATATTCATTTGCCTTTCAGTTGGGGTAGCAATAATGCATAAACATCAGAGTTGGGAGCCTATACAGTGCCCCACCCCACATACTAACTTCTAACACCTATTATAAAAATAAAACAAATCAGTTCAATTACTGGCGATCTACATGTATTTTGATTTTTGAGATTTTAAAAAACTATCAGCTGCATTGTTTGTACATGCAGGTTTATTCATAATGAGTGTTAATCTAGTAATAGGCTGAAACTACATAACACATGTATATCAGATCCCCCCCCCCCCTAATTATAACCCTACTAAACATTATTATTTTAAAAGTATCAGGACTATAACTTCGATATTTCACACACATTACTATACAGATATTTGCCAAATTCAGTGGACATTTTAGGCTAATATACATGCATGTAGGTCAAATATTATTAAAATGGCAACATATTCAAAATTGTAAGTGAAAAGAAAGTAGACACAAGACAGGAGAGCATCACATTTGTTTTACTTACAACTTTGAATCTGCAGCTATATATATTTTTTTAATTTGACATATATATGAGTCTAAAATGTTCACTTAAGGTGGCAAATAGCCATATAATAAAAAACATATAGTGAAAAATCACTCTTATTCAGTTCTGCACTGTAATTTATTTACTTACCACACGATGCTGTTTTATAGTTCGCCACATATCCCAAGGGACAGTCGAGTAGTGGTTTGCCGGCCTTAATGCTGTCGTACCTGATTTTAAAGCCATTTGTGGTTAAGTTCAGTTTGTGATTTTGTCCTAGCTTGACAGTTGCTTGTCCACGTGCACTGAGTAAACTTTTAACAGAATCAATTTTACCTTTTCGAAGAAGTACAACCCAATGCCATGTCGTTAAACACTTGACAATCACTGATGGCTGTGGAAGAAAGGTTAGCAAATAATAGTTAATTACAAGCTGAACTGTCAACCTGCATGGCACAGAGGCAGAGACTACACAAAGCCCCCAAAAACAGAAGATGACAAAAAATCTGAGAAGATTCATATTACAAAATAAATTAAAGACTTGAAACATTATTTGACATAAACATATGCATTTATAACAATACACCTTTGTCTGTGACAGTGATAGAAACTAATGTTTGCCCCCTCACCCTTGGCAAGTAGAAATCATTGGGGACAAGTACACATCCTTGGCAAGTAGAAATCATTGGGGACAAGTACACATCCTTGGCAAGTAGAAATCATTGGGGACAAGTACATACCTTTGGAGAGTACAAATCATTGGGGACAAGTACACACCCGTGGCAAGTACAAATCATTGGGGACAAGTACAATTAAATGTCCAGTAATTCTGAGTACATTGTGACCATGCTGTCAGGCTATTTCACTATTTAAACTGTCTAACTGTCAATTTATTATCCCAAAATTAATTTGACATGACAGCTTGTTGAATTGCTATTTTTATTGGTCTCAATGAATCCAGATGTTTACAGTAATCACAATTGGAACTATTCTTGTTTGTTGCTTCCTAATCCACTGCATATGCACCAAAAATTGCCATAATGTGTTGATTATTGTAATAATATATGCAAGAGGCATGTTTAGAAGGCTGAACACTCTCAGTCAGCCTATAGTCTGGGGCTTGAGACCAAATTAACATTAAATGAATGTTACCAGGCAGGGTTAGTCTTGAATTGCTTATAATATTTATATATACTTTAAAAAAAAGAAGAGGACAATGTTGATAATAAAATTCAACAAATGTTAGTTTTGATCATGTGAAGTTTTAGTTTCAGAATTAAATGCCAACATTGTATGAGTTGTCCCGAGTAAACTAATTCTGAAAATATGCAACTGTCAGAAATCCACAAATGTGGCAACAACTGGGTCACTGCTGGATACAATCAAAATGTCTCGAATGAGGACCAGAGGTGTGCAGGTGGGAATGTAGGCCTCCCACTGATAATTGTTAATAGGGCTAATCATTGACTAAAGGAGGTCAAATTTTGTGATATAGTCTTAGAGAAGAAACCCGCTACATTTTTCCATTGGAAGCAAGGGATCTTTTAAATATACATGTATGCACCATACTACAGACAGGATGTTCAAATGCAATGATGAAAGCATCCCGCAAGCAAGAGTCAATACTGTACAAGAGAATGGTATAAGTGATAAATAAGTTCAGATGGGAATATCGTCATAAGAAAATCTGCATAACCATGGACAACATTGCCTAAACATATTTCTTCGTTCACTTTTTTTTTTAAAATAGGCCTACAATTCGTAAATTTTGATGTTATTATTTTTATTAGTTTTTCACAATTTTGCACTATTCTAAAGCAGTTAATGTTGTATGAAATTGGGTTTCAAAAAGGGATAGTCATTTCCATCTTGTCTTCTTTATCAATTTTATTGTCCCAAAAATATGTTCTAAACAAAAATGGTGTACTTCAGATTATTTCTGATGAACCTGTCTGTGCCATTTTGGGAACATAGACTAGAAGAGCAGGCAACACAACACATGATCAAATTGACTCCTACAATTGATCAATAACCAGACCATACTTGGGGTGGGTGGGTGTTCATTGCTGATAACGAAGTTTTGAAAATTACAATGGCATGAGTTGTAACAGGTTTTAATCAACATACTGCACAATGTTAAAATTTCATATTTTTCTTTACAAATTATTACACATTAAGCAATATGACACTGTATATATAATGACAAACTGTAATTACTTTGAGTTTATTCTTGGAACATTTCATCTTGACATCTTGTACAGTGCATGGGCACGTATCAGACCATGCATTGAAAGCGAGTACATCTGCAAACACTTTCTTATATTCACCAATGTCACTAACATTCTTGCTACTGGCATAGATGACTAATGAAACTTCTAATTTCATTTTAGATGGAGTACGTTTGGCTGAAATAAAATAAGACAATTACATGTACATGTATGCAGGGCTTCTAGATTATGGTAGCCCCACTCCCATGGCTAGTGATATTTAATGTTGGGCTAGTAAATAATTACTATTGCCATGCCAGACAGGGCTTCTAGATTATGGTAGCCCCACTCCCATAGCTAGTGATATTTAATGTTGGGCTAGTAAACAATTACTATTGCCATGCCTGACGGCGAGTGAAAACAAACTGTTAAATATTTTAGTTAAGTTTATTTTGTAAATATGAATATCCTGCCACACCCCAGCCCCCCCACTGTTAGTGTTTTTTAAAGCTCTATCTCACTCTGGTGACATATCCAATTATTACTATAATTTAGTAAAATTGTATTAACTTAAAGTAAAGTAGGGCTAGTAAATTTTAAAAATCACCGATCCCATGGCTAGTGGATTTCATAAAAATTCTAGAAGCCCTGTGTATGTCAATCTTAACTAATACATGCGAGTACACACTCACTATGCTGAAACATTATTATATTAGTTCCAATGTGTTAAAGGCAGTAAGCACAATTGTAAAATAAGTTATCTAAGTTAGTGCAGAGCCATATTTTTTACTATGATATGAGGGAGGTCAAACTGTTTTGAACCTCAACTATTTAAAGTTGTTGCAGTTGCATATTTGACCTACAATGCATATAATGTAGTGAAAGACCATTTATTTCTTTTCTATATTGCTGAATAGTTACAAAATATTAATACCAGTGACCCATATTTATCAATGTGAATGTCTGTCTATAAAAATTTACAAGGCAGAGAACCTACCAGTCATACATTATTTTACTCTGGAAGGAGAAACTTTCATAAATATCTACAGTAATCTTTGGTCAAATATTTAATAAATGTTTTACGGGTGTAGAATTAAAAACAAAATTAAGTGCTTTCTAAACAGGGTACAAAATGTATGCCATCAGACATCATGCATCACATTGGGAAATAGCCTTTAAATGAATGTGTCTTCCACAAATGTTTTTGAAAGCCTCCAGGACAAAGACATCACGACAAAACTTCAGCAATTAATTCTTCCCCCAGATACTTAATTCCAGCTGCAATGATTGCTGTGTAGGAATATATTTGGATATGAATTTGTACCTCACCCTATAGTGCCCTGAATTGTAATAAATTACCTGAATTGTAATACTGACTTGAATTGTAATAAAACTGCCCCGAATTGTAATAAACTAGCTGACTTGAATTGTAATAAACAATTGCCCTGATTTGTAATAACCAGAGTTGCCTTAAATTGTAATAAGATACCGACTTGAATTGTAATAACACAAAAATGGGAAAGGAACGTGTGCTTTAACCACCGAACAGCATTTTATTGTATTTAAGACACTCATTACTGCCACATAGGCTTCTCCTTTCGACTATCAGCAAATAGGTTTGTTACTCGCACTCACAAATAGCGTATATCACAACATTTGATATACCAACTGTGGAGCACACAATAGCAGAATGGACCATTTCAGAATAACCTCAGCTGTTTTATGGGTTATATTTAGCCTAGTCGTAAAGCGATCAATAGAGGTGCTTTTGGGTTGTGTGATCGAGCCTCCTCGTTGGGGTTTTCTCGTCTCAACCAGTAACTCATGTTTGTTATATATTAGATATCATGTTAGTTGATATTATGTATGTGCACATAAAGATTATTTGCTGTTTTCTAGTAGAAATATCTAATGTAGTGGGAGCTGATTTCTTCCCTCACTATCTAGACCAAGTGTCTTAACTATGTGTTAGACACCAAAAAGCCGTAATTTAAAATGTGCTCAGGTGTTGTTAAACAAACAATTCCAGAATGGCAGCTTCTCGTAATTTTAAGAAATCGAAATACATCTCGTGTTGCCATATCTACACGCCATGGAAGGGGATAATATCAGGGTTTTTAACACAGAGTAGGGCCTACTGAGGATAACATTACGTACCCTTAAAGCTTGCCGATTAATATATATATAGTATGTGTGACATTGTAATTTTGTATAAATCGTGTTACGGAAACTGCTGTTCAAAATGTGTCAAAGTGGACAAAATGCAGTGTCTAATTTCAAAATATTTCCAAACCCAATCCTTCTAGTACGGCAACTTATGGTCTGTGATGTTTTTAGTACGTACACTCTAATTTATTTTCTGCCAGAAAGCCTGAATATCAATGTCGCAGTTGACAAAAAATGTAAATATATGTATGAAAAAAACCTGTGTAATAAGGAAGATAATAGTTTATTAATGAACAGTTTAACGAACATCGGATTATTAAACTATATACAGATGCAGGATTTAAGCTGTCAGTAGAGCTCTCACCTGAGGTGTTTGGGTCGCAGGATCGAACCTCCTCGATGGAGCTGGCTACCACTAGTTTTTTCTTTAAACAATGGTATTAATGACACACAAGCACATAGACATACACACACACACAAACACATACATACATACACAAATTCCAACATACTAATCCTGATAACATGCCAATATTTAATGGAGGGTACCAAGTTTAATTCAAAATGGCCCATGTATATACTACAATAAATGGCACACTACAATAAATGGCAATTTTATTTTATCTGTTATCTAGTGGTGTAAAACACAATTTCTGTTATGCTATTATTAACTGAAAAAATATTTTGTTAAAATATGTATTTTAAGACAATATTTAAGATTAAGACAACAAGGCTAATTAATTTGTAGTTGGTGATTGGTGCTATAGTCCTATCCCATCGATCTACCAATTTGTAGTTGGTGATTGGTGCTATAGTCCTATCCCATCGATCTACCAATTTGTAGTTGGTGATTGGTGCTATAGTCCTATCCCATCGATCTACCAATTTGTAGTTGGTGATTGGTGCTATAGTCCTATCCCATCGATCTACCAATTTGTAGTTGGTGATTGGTGCTATAGTCCTATCCCATCGATCTACCAATTTGTAGTTGGTGATTGGTGCTATAGTCCTATCCCATCGATCTACCAATTTGTAGTTGGTGATTGGTGCTATAGTCCTATCCCATCGATCTACCAATTTGTAGTTGGTGATTGGTGCTATAGTCCTATCCCATCGATCTACCAATTGTATGCAGTTACAAAATTAGTTCCGGGAAAAATGTCCAAAGGTGCCCAGTTGTAACAGTTGAATAGTTGGTAAGGGATTCCCTGCCCAGCACAACCCAGAGAGATAAGAGTCAAACCTCTATTGAGAAGCCATTTGTCCTAAATGGCTACCTTATTGTACTCCCAAATCTAATATAGAACAAACTGACCTGTATGTAGCAGCCACTTGTCTTAAAAGGCCACAATTTTTACTCCCTTGGGTGGCCGACTAATACAGGTTTGACTATACATAACAAAACACACACTTTGGGTATCTAGGCCTAAATTATGACTGTTATACTTGGTATAGGCAAGGGTGGGAAAGAAAGAAAGTTTGTTTTATTTAACGACACCATTAGAGCACATTGATTTATTAATGATCGGCTATTGGATGTTAAACATTTGGTAATTGTGACACGTAATCAGAGAAAACCTGTTACATTTTTCCATTAGTAACAAGCGATATCTATAGACAGGACAGTACATACCATGGCCTTTGGAATACCAGTCATGGGACACTGGCTGGGACGGCAAAAAGCCCGATATGAGAGAATTATTTGATCCTGTGACCGACGCACCTCAGGCGGGCGCTCTATTGACTGAGCTAGATCCTGACCCCAACATGGTTAAGGGCAACAAAGATACTAAGATAGAAAACATGCTGCCTCCACTCCTTGTGCTACTCTTAGTGATTAGGGATCTTTTATTTACAGAATAATACATACCATGCCAGTTGTGGAGCACTGACTGGAATGACAAATAGCCCAGTGGGTCCACAAACCTATTTGCTGATAGTCGAAAGGAGAAGCCTATGTGGCAGTAATGATTGTCTTAAATACAATAAACTCAACAGCCTCAAATTGAAGAAATGCGGTGTGGTCCCATTAAGCACACGTTCCTTTCTCTTTTTTTTTTATTACAATTCAAGTCGGTGTCTTATTACAATTCATGGCAGCTCTGGTTATTACAAATCAGGGCAATTCTTTATTGCAATTAAAGTCATCTAGGTTATTACCGTATTTCCGGCTTATTACACGCACTGGTGCATAAAACGCACCCCTTGTTTTTAGACCAAGTTCCGACCTTTGTTCGTACATAAACTGCACCTTTAAATAAGCCGCAGTTAAAATAAAGCCACAATCTTAATTACAGTTAATTATTGTTTTTATTTAATGATAATAAAGAGATCCATTCTCCCTTAAATTCAAACAATAAATAATTGTTGATTGTGTTTCATTTCACCTAATGGGAAAGTTTTGTAAACAAAACACCGTTGACAAACCCCGCTATTTTTACGAAAATACGAACAAGAACTTGATAATGCTAATTTTGTAATCTTGCATTAGTTGCAAAGAAAAAAAAAATACATGATAATATTTTATTTGTCCCAGTATGAATACAAAGTGAAAATTACTAGATCTACTCACTCGATTGCAAAACACGCATTTCTCTGTAACCTAACCAGCGTTCCGTGTGTAAAAATTACATATTCAAACGAGGTCGGGTCAAGCTGGATATGTGACAGTGAACCGAAATTAAGCACAGTGCTATCGATCATTTACAGTTTCGACATTGTTTTATAACTTTTAAACGACGGCCTTTAAAACGTATATATATATTGCTGAGAATTATATATGTATAATTACATGTAATATAACAAAATACATTACAACAACATTATGCTCTGTATAAATTAGCAGGCTAATTAGATTGGAAATGTCGACATTTAATACAAACATTACAGGTACTCCAATTATGTTATTTTAATTCGCAAGCTTCGTGCTAAACTTAAATTTTTATATATTAATTAAAAACATTACAAACAGGTTAGAGACAGTGGCGTTAAAGATATCAAGAAACTGTTTTGATGTTCTTGTTAAGGTCTGGCTTTTGTAATTGGCCATAAATGGCCATGACATTGTAGTTGATCACATGACATTGTTTAGGCTGCCACTGGCTTTTTATCTGCAATATTGAACATGCAAGTTGGGTGTTTACTACAAAGTATAACAACACTACTTTGTATAATATGAGGAAAGTTCCTTAATTTTAGAACATCTGACAAACACATCTGATGCACTACTAACAATAAATGTTACAGAAATCAAACTAAGAAAGTTTGGTGGACAGTCCATTTTTGAAACTAAGTATAACAATACACAAGTGATGTATTGTTTCTAGCCTGACTAGACTATTAATAAAGAGCCATTCCATTGTAATACTTCAGTCCCTGTCATTTGGTATGCTATATTATTATGAGATTGAAAAAAAAAAAGGTTCTGGTTTATATGCACAGCGGTTACCGTAAAATTCATAAATAAAGCGCACCATTTTATAAACCGCACCCTGCAATTCACAGTAAAAAAGTAGCGGCTTATATGCCGAAAAATACGGTATATGTAGTGCCCTGAATTGTAATAAATTAACTGAATTGTAATACCTGCCTTGAATTGTAATAAAAATTGCCCTGAATTGTAATAAATTACCTGAATTGTAATACTGACTTGAATTGTAATAAAAACTGCCCTGAATTGTAATACTGACTTGAATTGTAATAAAAACTGCCCTGAATTGTAATAAACTAGCTGACTTGAATTGTAACAAAGAATTGCCCTGATTTGTAATAACTCGAGCTACCTTGAATTGTAATAAAAATTGCCCTGAATTGTAATGACAAAAAATGACTGCGTGGAAACAATAGCACATGCATGCATGTAGGAAATTGGGATGGTCCATTCCACATCATGCAAGTATTATTGTGCGATCAACTTTTCTCCACACATGCAATAATAGGTTCATTGTACTGCAATGATTCAACCTTTTCTTGATCACATATTTGGGGTGGGAGATAAATATTTTTTATATACCGACTATTTACAAAATAGCATTTTGATTTAAACTAACTATACATAAACAGACAATATTGCTGCAATGTTGTTGGCCTTATAGAGTGTAGGCCTACGCATATTAGAATTGCTAATCCAGGAGGGGATGATGCTGCACGTTTATTGAATCGAAAAGGATACCATTCAATTAACACCCAAATTGTATGCAACGCACAACTCTTGATTACAAACATTGTGGCACGATGGCCTGGGAGTGCACACGACGGAAGGATTTTTGATGAGTTTAGAATCAAAAAAGACTTTGAAGATCATCACATTTCAGGATATTTGTTGGGTGATTCAGGCTATACTTGTCTGACATACATGTGTATCTAATGACACCTCTTCGCAACCCTCTCACACAAGCTGAGGAAACAAATATAATGGGGCGCAAAGACATAGACTATCTCACATTGAAAGGATATTTGGTGTTTGGAAGTGACGATTTGTGTGTCTTCACTACACGCTTAGACTGAAATTAGAAACTAGTTTTGCTGTTATAACCGACTTAGCTGAGGACCCGCCAAATGATCATGTAATTATGGAACCCATGCAAGGTGTGAGAATACGCGCAAGGTTAATTGCAGAATATTTTGGTGGCAATTAAATTGTAATCGGAATCGGAAAAAAAACATCTTCTTCCCACTGGGTGCATACTCTTCCCCAAACACCCTCCATGTATGGTCCTGATGCATATTACAACAATGTATTAATAAAATGTATACAAGCTGATAAAATTAATGTTTTGTTTGATGGTATTGAACATTCAGAAAAACAACCTATATCTGTTACATGTATGTCACCAGTTTCGTGTTAAACCACCGTTAAATCTACCCACGAGTAGGTTTAATTTAATCAACTCATTTGGGGTTATTTATTCCACAGTTTAGGCTTTATGCAAACAGACATCTAACACCGGTTTAACATTAACCAACATTAAACCGATTGTATGCATACAAACAGTGACCAGTGTAAGTGTAAGGTTATCCCTAGTTTAAGCTAAACTCCCATTAAACAACCTTTATGCAGGTGTTTTATGGGTTATATCTAGCCTAGTCATAGAGCGATCAATCGAGGTGCTTTTGGGTCATGTGATCGAGCCTCCTCGGTGGACTCACTGGGTTTTTGTCATCCTAACCAGTAACCATGCTTGTTATATATTAAATACTTTGCTAGTTGATATTATGTCTGTGCATATAAAGATTATTTGCCGTTTGCTGGTAGAAATATTTAATGTAGTGGGAGCAGATTTCTTCCTTCACTATCTAGACCAAGTGTAACAATCATATGTTAGACACCAAACAGCCGTAATTTAAAACAAACAATTCCAGAATTGCAGCTTCTCGTAATTTTAAGAAATCGAAATACATCTCGTGTTGCCATATCTACAGGCCATTATGCTGCTGAAGTCTTCTGACCTTACAGAAAGTCTGGAATATTTACAATGCCTTTTCCTCTTTTGTAATGGGGTTGGAGGGGAACAATATCAGGGTTTTTAACACAGGGTACTGTGGGTAACATTACGTACACTTAAATCTTGTCAATTAATTTGTCAAGAGTTACGTCCCCTAACCACTAATCACTTCCGGCGCGTTCTGGTTACTTCAGGGATGGGCGATGGCCACAGTTATTTGTGAATCTTCAGTTGAGATTTATGCATGCTTGTCCCTGGCATCATAAATGTCCCCACCCCACCTATGCTTTAAAATTAAAGAATGATACAGGTAAAAATTAAGTTGATGAAATTGCGTTTTGTTATAACTGACCATGCACCGGTGTTAAATATAGGAGATGAATCTAGCGAGCTGTCACACACCCTGATTGTTTTTGTTTTCTTGCATGGAAATTTTAGATTTTTTGTTTCAAAGTTGCAATGTCGCCTCACATTAATTATCAAAATTTCATTTAAACATACAAACACACCTGCAGTTTTAATGATTATTGTGTATGACAGTAACACAGACATATAATAGATAATAGAAACATGTTTATAGTGCATCCCACAGGGACTATGGAATTTACTACAAGTTATTTATTTCTGAGCCGCTTTTTTTCTAAATTACACACAAAAAATAGTATATATTAGTTATTTCCAAAAAACTTTTATTTTTATGTTTACGTCAAACCAAACTTAAATTATTTACAAAAACAACAAAACATTTTTGTAGGAGGATCGAACGGACTATATGTAATATTCTGATCAGAACAGTCCCTTTCCCCACGTGCTATATTATGTTTGTTTTGGGGGGGGGGGTGTTTCAGTGTATTTCTGGGGACGCATGACCAGACTCCTCCCCTAAAAACACCACTAGCCAGTCTAGACTTCCTCTACACAATTTCCTGCACATGCGCCTGTTTTACTAAATATTTCATTTGCTGTAAATTAATTAGGCATATATACAATGCATTATAAAGTGTAAATTTTGCTGTAATAACAGCTAAATATATAATTTAACCTAAACACATCTACCTATAGTAACAGTACTTGTTTTGTTTACATCAAAATATCTATGTAAACATATTTATGGTAAACATATTTATGTTAGTCTTGCATACCGATTATTCAAGGTTAAATGTTAAAATGAAGACATTCTTCTATATACGTGATTACAAGCATAAGTGGCAGGCAAAACAAAAAACCTAATATTTAAAAAATACCCCCCTTAACAATTTTACCTCCCCAAAGAAAATCCCAGTAACAACAACAGATTTGCCCCCAAATAAACAATAGACTATATAAAACAAGCCCACACACCAGTACCCACGCACAACCAAAAACATAACCCAGACTAACACGCACATATTCCAGTAGCGTATGAAGGTGGCAAGGTTGGGGCATGTACACGCGCGTGCACATGTGCTCACACATACACACACACAGATATATTAGTGGCGAAGGAAGGTACCAAAAAGTGTGGGGAGGGGGGGGGGGGGGGGGGGGGCACTTTTATATGTAGGCCTACACACTTCTACACTATTATAAAGCAAAATTTCTGAAAAGTGGGGGCACATGTCCCCCTTGCCTCCCTGCTTCCCCTGAATATATTGTAGTCAGAGGAAACCCACTACATTTGTCCATTAGTAGCAAGTGATATCCATAGACAGGACAGTACATACCACAGCCTTTGGTATACCAGTCGTGGGGCACTGGGTGGGATGGCAAAAAGCCCAATATGAGAGAATTGTTCCACCAAGCGGATTTGATCCTGTGACCGACGCACCTCAGGCGGGCGCTCTATTGACTGAGCTAGATCCTGCACCCAACATGGTTAAGGGCAACAAAGATACTAAGATAGAAAACATGCTGCAGTTTTATTACAATTCAAGTCAGTATTACAATTCAGGGCAATTTTTATTACAATTCAAGGCAGCTCGAGTTATTACAAATCAGTGCAATTCTTTGTTACAATTCAAGTCAGTATTACAATTCAGGGCAATTTTTATTACAATTCAAGGCAGCTCGAGTTATTACAAATCAGTGCAATTCTTTGTTACAATTCAAGTCAGCTGGTTTATTACAATTCAGGGCAGTTTTTATTACAATTCAAGTCAGTATTACAATTCAGGGCACTTCTTATTCAGGGCAGTTTTTATTACAATGCCTTGTATCACAATTCAGGGCACTACAACCCCTTTCTAAAATTATGTATCGTTCTTGTCACACTCCGCCCCCCCCCCCCCCCACCCCCCACCTTCACTGTTCCTGCGATGTAATTTGACCAGTTATTGTACATTATGGTTTGTACTTTTTGTTTCTTTAGTATTAATGAATACTTGATAACAAGTTAATAATAAATGTGTTACAAAATGGCAATGATTTGAACTGGGCGGTATCGGCATCATGTCAATACTGATTTACTGTACTGAACAAATCTCAGTACCATTAAGTACCATATTAAGTAAAACACTATTAAAAAAACCCTCAAACTGACCGAGCGTGTAGGCATCACATTCCCAATAAAAATTGGAGGAAATTTAGCACAGAAAATGCAGCATATCACATTTTAACATGAAGAATGTAGTGATATTGGATACGAAATAATATGAACATTATGCAATCATGCGTTTAGAACCAGGTATACCCTCTCAAAAAAAAAACACTCGATATTGGTATAGGTATTGGGTTTTTGTTAATACCAAATACTGCATCGAGATAAATTACCCCCAAAATACCAATACCAATACTGAACCTGAAATGTTAATACCACCCAGCTCTAGCAATGAGTTTCGAAGCACTGAGTGTGGGATTTTGATGAAATCCATTTATAGAGAAGACACACGGGTTTATTAAAAGTGTAGTTATATATCTGTTAAAGTTTTGAATTCATAAATGGCGTCATAAAACGCTGACCAGTGACAGCAGTTCTAAATAATACCCATAACTCTCTTTATTTTCTTCTGAGTAAGTACGAACCAATGCAGCTGAGGACATGAGATGTAGGCAGCCAGACCCCCGTAGCCAGACTGCATGTGTACACATTCTTTTCAGAAGCTGAATACGGCATTTCAAATCCTCCATCACATTTTACAGAACACGTCTTTTTACTCTTCTGCATCACACAAGATAATTTTCCATGCTTCGGCTTTCCTGGTGTTTTGCATGGGAATGCTAAAAATATGGAATTTAAATGAAATTTAAGATAAGATAGATAGGTATAATTTGCAGCATTACTGTAATTAAAAACAAAATGATGGCAATGGCTTGCATGGTATGTATGCAAGGTATGGTTAGTCTTAAAATATTGTGCACCAACACCTGATGATGCAAAATATTATCTAGCTGTCACACCAAACCAGAAACATTTAACAAGTGACCAAATCAAGTAACAATGCATAGGAGAAAACATGAAACTGGCAAGCAAACTACGTATCCACATCCCTCACCTGAAACAAAAGCAGTTCATTGTAGACACTTAACAGTCGCTCAAGTGAGATTATTATGCAGTCATACTGGTTTGTTTTTTCTTTCTGGGGAAAACTACAATTTAAATGATGCCAGTCACCCAGTCAAGTTAGATATGTTTCAATGTGATTATTATTAATCATATATACACAAAACTACATATATGTGGTTTTCTGATTTCTGTATTCCACGAGTGTATTTCCTGCAGGAAACTCTGGTGCCATAGGCAGAGGGGTTTCCGGCAGGAATTACATTCGTGGAATACAGAAATCAGAAAACCACATATATGTAGTTTTGTATTTATTACATACCCTAAATTGGAATTTTGTTTCCAAATAATAGTTTAAAAATTGTAACATTGCTACCTAATGATAGTCTAGACGAGAAATCTCCAAATGTGACCATAACGAGCATTTTGGGGTAAAAGTTGGGAACTAAACTTTTTAACATAATTTGGATATGCCGAATCCAAATTTGGCAGTTCCCAAGTTGGATTTTGAGTCCTTCACCTTCAAAATGGCAAAACAAAAATGGCCGCCATATGGTTACTAAAGTAAAATAATGTAATATTTTGGCTTATAAATGAGTATATTTATGATATTGGTCGCTATTCCTAAGTAATTTAGGTAACAAAAATTTATATTTGATATTACTTTGATGTGTTATCAATAATTTAAAGATGGCCACCATTTGTCTACTAAAACTGAAAATATAACATCTTGGCTTTTAATTCAGATACTTTTGCTACATTGGTGGCTATTTTGTGTCATCTAATTATTTGATATTTCTGTAATTAGTAACATTATAAAAATTCCAAGATGGCCACCAGATGAAATTTCTGAAAAAGTAACTTTTAGGAGCATTATTAATTAAAAGTGTGAAATATGGGTTTCTAAGACAATTTGAACATGGCGATTAAAAAATAGTGGTTCCCAAGATGAATTTTAAGTCCTTGACCTACTAAATCTATATCACCAAACACAATAAAAATGGCAAAACAAAAATGGCTGCCATATGTTTACTAAAATAAATAATGTAATATTTCAGCATTTGAATGAGTAAAGTTATGATATTATTAGCTATTCCGATCTCATTTGTGTCCTACAATTTATATTTCATACTTCTGTGATGTTTCATTAAAATTTTCAAGATGGCCACCATATTTTTACTAAACCCCAAAATGTAACATTTAAGCTGCTATTTAAGGTACCTTTGGTCCACATAGCTAATGCATAATTAATGTCATATAGAAATGCCACTTACAAAGTAAGGATATCTTTCTGTCACTCAAATGATCATTGAAAAAGTTTGGTATGTGGCATGTCCATTTATGTGTCACTGCAATTTATATGGTATTCATACATGTGTCCTGGTCTTCACTGTAGCTTTTGCAGCCACACAGTGTTGTACAAATCAATCCAGATTTTCTGCATTTGTATCGGAGGGTCCTACATTGTATATTGCATGAGCAACATATTATTTCCAAGCAAGCTTCTGGAATGGGACTCTGGGACATCAAAATAGGCTGTAGACTTGATTCACAGTACTGCCACCCCATGTTAATTGGTGAAGGAAGTTCTGGTATGGCACAGTGAGATTGTCTCCAGATCATTGTTTCATAATGAACCCTCTTTATGTGAAAATGCAGAGCATCGCTTGTTGGGGGCAAAGCTTCAGGTTTACTGGCCTTGGAGAACAAAACATGTTGTGCTGCATCAACCGAGTCAGTTTGATTTGCACTGTATATTCTACACACAAATATCTCTGTTGATTTTCTGATGGCATCTGTGAGTTCACCTACACCTAAGCCACTGAGTAAGTGATGGTCTGCTTTGAAGACCTTCCATGATGACCGCTTCATGTAATTTGATATGTAAGACAGTAAGAAGTTGTGTCGCATCCGGTAAGCGCATGAAAGGAAGCAGTGATGTTGTTGAATTTGTTGGCAAGATGTTGAATACTTTTTAAATGGGTATATATCTCTTTTGTTTTGACGTGCCTGACATCATCCAGAGGCTCCCACACTGTACAAGGGGAAAATGGGAAACCAACAGCACAAGAACATCCATGTCTCTTGATGATACAACAACCATAATGAATCGGCTCTGGATAGCATGCAACACCAACCTAGTATCGGCCTCATCGTGTGCAGCCCTCAGGAAAGCTAAATCAGTTGTGATGTTTGACGACTGAACTTCTTGTCCATCTACAAATCTGCCAGCAACAACAATTTCTGTATGCTGTGGTGCGTTAGCTCATCAACAAGAATTTGGCATCGATCAGCCTTGTTCTCTTGTAAAGCCATGAAATTTGACCAGTTTTTGGTAGAGGTACATCACAGATTTTTCTACAACACATCTGATTGGTTGAGCATTCTTTTTGCGTCGTACTCTAGTATTGGACTTGATAGACTCTTCCCAAAATCTATCAAAAATGACATCCACTCTTTGATAACTGGTACCACTTTGCAGTACTGCCTGGATAAATGTGTTTGCTAGGTCACCAAAAGTCACTGTATTAGGAGGTTTTCCAATTCCAACAACTAGTGCTTGCCCATCTATAATAAGGCATGATGCTTTATCTTGAAGATTAATTGTTTCAAGGCGTTCAATACTTTCCGTTAATATATCAACCAGTACTGACTTGTTTCCAGTGCAAAGTGTGCCATTTATTTCAGCAAGTGCTAGAGGTACTGGCATAAGCTCATGTTTCAGTATAGTGGGCATATCAACAGGTCGGCCAGCTTCATATGTAGTGAAGGGCATTTCTGTCTGCTTTCAAGATAGTCTTTTTGTCTTCTTTTTTTTTGCTGTCTTCGACTACAGTATACACCGATGCAAATGTAGATGCATTATTTTTAAGCAGTGGATGATGAATGGATTCAATGACTTGCATTGTGGCTCAGTCACAATCGGTCTTGTACAAATGTGTCAAATTATTTTTGACCGAACTGTTTGGCACCAAGTAATGTCTTCTTGATAGCTTCAGTTCCTACATCTTTCATCACAATATTTTGGGGTGAAGCAGACTGTGCATCGTTGGAAAACACACTGAATCTTTGGAATGTATCGACCAATAATTCCTCATCTTCGTTGTCCCATTTTTGTCTTGCTGTTGTACCCTCATTGTGATGAAGAATGTGACCAGGATATAATTTGTACATTGAATATGTTTCAGCTGCTATTTGAGATCGCAGGTTGTAAGAAAGGGTCCACCTAGACAGAGATGACATTGTCTTTGTGATACCAACAACTCCACCACCTTTTTTCTCAGTGCAATTTAGCCACTCCTATGCTTGATCGGGGTTCACCTGATTGAATCTACGGGCAGCATGCTTGACAACAAAATTACCATCTTTGATAGCACATCTAAAGGAAGCTGATGCATTGCTGCCAGATAAATAGGACACCATCTTGCATAGTTCTAATGATTATAACGCATGAAGTACGGCAACATAAGACTAAAGGAATGGATGTGTAGGTCCCAAATGCCATCACGCTGGGCTTGACATAACAATTAATGTACATGTGCATTTCCTAATTGAAATATCTTTATTTCAATGCACATATACAAATACTTAAATCAAATATATAGGCAAACCATTCAAATATAACTTTATTTTCCACATCTATATTTACAAGCTTACAAAAAGCTTAAAAAATTATCACGTAAACTTGCTATATTGCACATTTGTCTTTAAGTGGCCTTTTTTTTGGTGGGGGTGAGGGAGATTTACAATGTCAGGAACTGAAATTCAGCTTAGTAAGCATGATTTTTGGAATCAGAATGTTCAAAAATTCACCTTAGTAAGCATGATTTTTGGAATCAGAATGTTCAACTTGCCTTAAAAACCCGCGTTATCCACTTTTACCCAATACTTCCCCGAAACATTACCTTTTAAGACATTTTGTCTAGCAGCCATCTTGGAATTTTTGTACTCTTACAAATTGAAAACATCACAGAAATATCAAAATAACAATTCTCTGACATAAAATAATCATCAATGTAGCAAAAGTTACATTTTGTGGTTTAGTAAAAAATATGGTAGCCATCTTGAAATTTTCAATGAAACATCACAGAAATATCAAATATCAATTCTAGGACACAAAAGAGATAGGAATAGCTAATAATATCATAACTTTACTTGTTCAAATGCCGAAACATTACATTATTTTATTATCTGTGTTTTGCCATTTTGAAGGTGAAGGACTCAAAATCCAGCTTGGGAACCGACAAATTTGGATTCAGCATATCCAAATTATGTTAAAAAGTTTGGTTTCCCTATTTTACCCAAAAATGCTCCTAAGGCCTTAAAAAAGGCCTTTTTTTAGAAATCCATCTAGACTATGATGGGGATTTCTCAATCTACACAACTAGGTCAGCTGTGTTACTACGCGGTCCGATGAACCACCAAGTATTACATATAGGAATATAGTTCTATTTAAACAATAAACAGAAATAAGAAAGAATAAGTAAAAAGTAACCTATAATTTTAATGATATTGTCTGAAATGCCTTTTAATTTAAGACAATGTAATAGCTAAAATTCACAAACAATGTAATATTTAATTTGCTCATAATACGTCAAAAACCTTCAGTGTGACAGTTTTATCAATGAAGAAAAATGTCAAGAATTGTTCACTCAATGTCTGTTGTCATCGGTGTTTTCTTTTATTGATGTTCATGGAATTACTTGTTGTTGAAAAGTTGAAGTTTATATTAAATGTGCCTCCATAAATCATCGCTCCACTGAATAATGCGGTTGTCAGTTCATCCAAGTTTTCTATGCGAGTAGGCGGTGCATGCAACATCATTGTTCCTAAAGTCAATGATAGTCACTTTTCGCACCCTTGTTTTGGCTTCGTACACAGTAAATATAGCAGATTTTACCGTAATTTCACTGGAAATGCATATTTCGTAAATGGTAAAAAAAAATTAAGCACAAGATTATGTTCAAACCCATTCAGGTGCATTAGTAATGTTAAAAAAAATTACAAATTCAATAGCAATTTTGCATTGGAATTTTTCCGATATTCTTATAAAGGAAACGTCAGGTACTCAGTTTATGGTTATTACAAGGAGATGCAAAGTGATGTCATTGGAATACTGACGTCATTTAAATTCAAAATTAGCTATAATATTACAATGCTTCGCCACATTAAAAAAGACTAGTCTACTAACTTTGACCACTGTCAACTTCCTATAACAAGCAAACAAGGCTGTTTACAGGTTGGTATTTTTTTATTTTTCATAATTCAGGACAAAATATTAATAAAAAGTAATATCACAAAATTACCTGGATATGTTTTATTTATTATGTACGAAGCCAAAACAAGGGTCCAAAAAGTGACTGTCGTCGACCTTAATCGTGGATTAAAAGCTCGTTGGTGAGTAGTGTTCCCGTCTCTAGTTTTAGTATCGCGCTCATTAAATTGAAAATATTCATCACTGTTTTCGTCTGTTTTCAGTTCAAATGTTCCACAAAATAGCATTTTAAACATGCATAGCAGTTAACTGCTTTAATAGGCAATTTAAACCAAGCACCAACTTTGTTTACATATCGCTAAGAGCATTCCCGGTAACCATGTGCTATAAATAGTAGCGTTGAATATGGCATAGTTCCAACAGTTGAGTTGAATACGGAAAAGTGTATTTCATTTTTGTATTCAGGACTGTATTTATATAGTAAGATTTAATGGGTATGTAATAATAAGGTTTATTTAATCAGTCCACAGTTAGTTCCCCAGATCAAAGAATATATATATAAAGTTATCATTTTCTGATATTGAGCTCATATACCTCTAATATACATGTAAAATGTTTATACAGTGACACCCTGTTTACACAGGTTTTACTTTACTTGTAGCCACTTACTTATGCAGGTTGGTTGATTTCCATTTTCTGGGATCCAAGCCAGATTTGGTGGGTGGGAGCTCTCCTTTTCACAGTAAATTTTCGTAGATCCACGGAGTTTAAGATTATACTTGCAGTTAACACTGCAAATGGATCCATAACTGTATCCTTCTTTGCAGTTAACTTGTATGTTCGGGTCACTCAAACTTGGTTTTGAACAATACAGAACTGTAATATCACAAAAAAACACAAACAAATTACATAATTTGATCAGTTAACTTCATACCTCAACAATAATTAAGACATATAGTTAATAACAATTAATATACGACTTTAGGAAATTCAGCTTCATTGACAGACATGTCACATGATAAAATATAATTATGTAGGCCTATCTAGCATCCAAATCATCAAATTAAAATAACACATTGGGGTATTTTTGTATTCACACTATGTTTGTAGTTTTGGTTTTCTGTTAGTGTTTTTTTGTTGTTTGTTTGTTTCTATTTTTGTTGTTGTTATTATTTTTACCTTACAAGTGACACTAGGGCCCAGACTGTTCCATAAAACAATCATAGTTATTAGATTAAATGTACAATGTAGTTACTAATGACAAGTTTTACTGATGGAACACAAAAGCATTACAATTATTCCACAAAGTAACCTCATGGTAGTTGTAGGTGCAACTTTAACAATTACAATTTCTGTGCAAACAAGTTTAATAATACACTGGCTACCAACAATAGGAACTTCTCGGATGTATAAGTGGGTATCTGACATCCACAAAGTATCTGTGCCAGTTTATTTGTGAAACAATAATTGCTGAATCCATAAGATACGAGTCGTCTCCCAATTTTAACACAATTGAGTTCTTATTCCCTACTTGTGATATACAGTTATTGGTAATGATCAGAGTTATCTTTCCTTGGGAACAGCCTGGTGTATTTTATTTGTTTACCCTTTGCTTTATAAAGGGTACTGAGGAGTCTTCGTCCTAAACATGTTGTTTAACATAAATAAATTATTTAAAATGGTAAGTATACACGAATATTAGTAATTATATTAGTCGGAAATATGTTTAAATGGGTGTTGATAATTTTTGGCAATCGACAGTGTTAAATTCTGAAGGCCAGGGTTGAGTAAATTTTATTAAACTGATCTTGGGTCGGACAACATTGAAGCTGTTTATCTAAGATTTTTACTCTATAACTGGGATTAAATAATAAATAAATGACAAAGATTAGCTTTAGAACTTCTGCCATTTGTCATTCATTACATTAGGTGATTATAGTCTACATGAAATCTGAGGTCATCTATATTGTATAGTAATTGTTTAATGTGCCAAAGATAATAAAAGGCATTATATATCGGGTGGCCTCCTAAAAACGATAACCCTACTGAATATTATTATGGAATTAGCTAAAAGGTATGGGGACTGTAATTTTAATATTTCATACTCAGTACTATATGGATATTTGCCACATTCAGTGAAAATTGTAGGCTCATAGGTTAAAATAACACATTCAAAATTGAAAATAAAAACATGCAATGCCAAAAGCTAAGTGAAATTTTATCTACTTTAAAGTTTGTTTATGGCATGGCAGTATTAATTCATGGAGAATGAACTGAAGGATAAAATAAGCGTCAGTGACTTTGATGGCAGGGTTGCAGAGTAACAGAACAATAAAGGTCAAAATGACATGGACTACATGAATGGAAATACATGCTGTGTGTGTTCCTCTTAAGTTAACATAAGCCATTTTGCAAAAACATTTCAAACTGCTATCATTGTGTAAACACTGAACGATTATATATGATTAATAGAGAGAACATACAGGTATTACATTAGTTGCCGTTAGATACCCTTTATCTTACAAGTTGTTTTGAAAGTAAAAGATACATGTAGATGGATATGTTTTTAAACAAGTTGTAACATAAATGGAATCTAATGGACATGAATGTGGTATTCCACTTTTAACATATACTCAAAACACAGATTTTTAAATAAAATTTAAACGTCTTTTTCAACTAAAACCTATTTAAAGTCAACCTATCGTCCAGTCAATATATGGTTTGACCAAAACAAATTAGAACAGAAATGTTGTTTTGTTTTGGGGGGTTTCATATATGCATTCTGTATAACATATTAAACATCTACTCTCAAAACTGCATGCTAAATATGATTTTTGGGAGTTAAAAGTTGAAAAAAGAAATAAAATGGAGGAAGTTTATATTATGATTATACGTTTGTATTTCATCTTCTCTTTTGTGTTGGTCATAAAAAGGGTATACAAACAAAGGTAAAATGTTTCTGCATGATTATTATTAAGCATCACTATTAAAATTGGGGGTGGGGCATGCATGACGGCACAAATGCATATTTTGGACAATTACATATTTTGAACACAATCCCCCAAATTTGTCATATTTTTCTCATTTATGACGTTCGCTTTTTTTGACAAATTATCAAATAAAAACTATTTTTAATTGTTTCTAATTTAAAAATAAATAAATAATTTAGTTATTTCCATAAAGAGGAGGTACGGATCCATGGGTTTGTGAAGGGGGTGCGGGGTGGGCATGGCATGGTAAGGTGTTTCAACAGGCTATTATTTCTTAATGCATGCCTGAGAATAAGAGGCGAACGGTCGTTCAGGTTGCCTGGAGGTTACCTGACTTCATATTGACGCGACCTAAAAACCCGTCATGATTTTGACCAGTCCTTATTTTATCCCACCCACGCGACATATTGAATTTTCTGTATTTTATTTCCTCCAAAAGCACCTTACAACAGAACTTCCGATAACATCGAGATTCGCTTTTTTCCCGTCAGTCATGAATCAAAAATTGTCAGAACTCACGGAGTTTGCCGACTTTGTAATCGAAGGATTCCCGCTGTTTTAATCACATGATCTACATGGACGATGCAACTTTGGTTTATCATTTTGACATTTATTAGTGGTTTATATTAATTAAAAGTGCAATGAAAATTTTAAATATTGACTTTAAAAATATTATCCAACGTCGTAACAGAATGTTCCAGTCAGTTGCAAATGGAATAAGCTATGCATACCGTATGTAAGGCCTAAATTACGGAGTTAACACAGTATTTAACTGAATAGGAATAGGGGCTAACGGGTGTTTTTTCTTTTTATGTGAGTTTGTTTAGGTTTACTTTTTATTTTTTTATTTTTTTCCTTCGACAGAGAGCGCGGACAGCTGTCATCCAGGTATTTTGTCAGTTATAAATAACAATCACAAAACAATATTTGTTCTCATGCTTTACTACTGTTTGAGAGTGGTCTTGGAAATCATAGCATAATTTAAATGCAATGCTGTACAATACCCACCAATACTCCAATACCTAAAAATAGAAATTACGGTAGATTGTTTTCTAATTGGTAAACAAATTTGTAATGCTGAAACTGATTCAGTTTGATTGTTATGCAACATTGGTACATAACATCATTAATTTGTGTCGTAAATTGTTCATTTTTGTAATCAGGTAACCTAAAACAAAAACAGGTTACCTAAAGTGTGATATGGGCTAACCTATTTTTTGGTTACCATAATTGTTCCTTAATCTCAGGCCTGTTAATGTTGGTGAAAAAAAAGGGGTGCTCATCCCTCAGCCTCCCCCCCCCCCCCCGCCCCCCTCCCGATCTGTATCTGAATAAAAAACCTTGCACCCAAATAATGTACAGTGTTGAACAACACACATTATTGACATACATGAAATAACATTGCATATTCATTAAATGGGTTACCTGCAGAAATTATATAAGAAGGCATAACATTATTCCCACATTAACAAGTGCCCGATATATGCACGATTTTCAATGTCCAAACCCTAATCTTAAACATGATTAAGTAAGAATGTGCCCGAACAGATAGAAATAATTTATGCATATATATGATCATTACTGTTAACTCTTTTAAAAAATGGGTAAATCACCATGAAAGTTAAACTTAATCTGTAACAGTACATGATAAAACAATATATAAAACTGCATCTCAATATCTTCAGACATTAAAAAAAGTCCAGAAAACAAATGTTCATATCTCCTTAGTTCAAGGGTCATAAATAACTCTGTGAAAAATGGGTAAATTGCCATGAAAGTCAAACTTAATTCGTACCAGAACATGATATAGCTATACATAAAATTTCAGCTCCGAGGCATTAGTCTGTTCACCAAGTGGGTGAGGCATAGCCCAGTGGTATAGAGCTTGCTTGATGCGCAGTCAGTTTAGGATCGATCCCCATCGGTGGCCCCATTGGGCTATTTCTCGTTCCAGCCAGTGCTCCACAACTGGTGTAACAAAGGCCGTGGTAGATACTATCCTGTCTGTGGGATGGTATTTAACAATGCACTTAACATATTTGATTTACAGTTATATGGCGTCAGACAAATGGTTATGGGCCACACAGATATTGAGAGAGGAAACCCGCTGTTGCCACTTCATGGGCTAATCTTTTCGATTAGCGGCAAGGGATCTTTCATATGCACCATCCCACAGACAGGATAGTACATACCATGGCCTTTGTTACACCAGCTGTGGAGCACTGGCTGGAATGAGAAATAGTCCAATGGGCCCACTGACAGGAATGGATCCTCAATCCTAGATCGATCGCACATCACGTGAGCGCTGTACCACTTAGCTACATGTACATCCTGCCCCCGCATGTACATGTAAATATTCATATGTGCTATTGTTCCTCATGCTATACATATTACATGTATGTTGATGTTGTTTCTTTGAATGTATGTAAGTATGTATAATATCATGTATAGATTAGAGAGGGCCTCATGGGAGACCAGTCATATTGTACTGAATGTGTTTACCCTCTAAAAAAAAAAAAAAATTATTATTATTATGTAAGAAGGATGTCAATTCCTCATTGATTCAACATAAAGCAATGTTACATTAGCTCAGTTCCTCTTTGAAATGTTATTACTCTGTCTTGAATGCAAAATGGGTGGGGATGGGGTTAGTTTTGCTGGTGACATTGAGATCAATGTTGAGCAACCAAAGACCATGCAAGCACAAGGAATCTGATACCAGAATAGTAATTCAAGAAATTCACTGATCAAAACTATCTGAATAAATAGTGTAGTATAGGGATGGGACAATTATTTGATGTTACCAAAAACCAGGGTTTTAGGCCTACGGTTCGGTGCACCTTTCCCAATTTGCGAACCTCGGTTCATTTCTTGTTTTTTTTAAAAATGGTACATGTATAAACGTTTCTATGTGTAATCCCAAGGACCCGTAAAGTATTTCGGCCAATCACAGCATTCGATTCTCTTAAACCAGACATGTTTGCATGGGCAATAGGTGCCGTTCGGATCCTGCATTGAACCTGCGAATTTCTTGCTGGGACTGTAAAAATTGTAACCTTCCAAAATAGGGACCGACCTCAGTGATTCAAGCAACAGTATCCAGAATATTTTTATTATTTAAGCATATAGAACAGAAAATCCAATTAAGTTTTGTGCCTATATGACGCCGCACTCCGCATTGGTTTCACTCTGCTGGCTTATTAGTCCAGTCATTTTATGATTTGACCTCAAACAAATTGCAACAGAAATAATTTTTACGTTTAAAGTACCCTAGTGAATAGTATATACAACATACTAAAAGTATAGAAAAATATAGGTTGGGGAAAATAGTTTATTTTGCTATTAAAGTTGACAAAGATTTTATGACCTAGCAGGTTTCCGTACATGTTAAGGGACGTAACTCCGTTGTAATATTTATCGGACAGTATTATTTACAGTGGCAACGGAAAATAAAAACCCCCCAAAAAAATGGTTATTCTTTGCTGGTGAGTGACCGAAATAACAAAAAGTAATAACCTTTAATAGATGTTTTATCACGTTGAACTGAATGTTTTATAAAAAATTATTTCATTCAACATATGCAGTTTATATGGCGTTTTTTCATTTTTTTCATTCATGCATGTTTAAAAATTTTAGAACTCAAAATACAGTGCCCCTATTGTTTGAATGAGCAAAATTATGACAGAAACGGTGTTAAAAAATTGTATAGATAATGTCTGTAACATATAATAGCATTTTACTTAGGAAAATAATAAAATAAATGATATTCCCTAACTTCTCGCTCTTTAAAAAAAAAGAGTATGGAAGACCAGTAATGCCATTCGTATAAGCTTTAGGAACATTTGTGTATTCGAACTACTGATGATCGGATAAGTATAATTCTTGGGGATATTTTATCCTTAACGCATTACACAGGACTTTAGATGACATTTACTACATTATCTAAGCAGAGTATTATGATTTTTTTTTCTTGATTTTTTTTTATATTATAATTCATTTTTTTTATTATTGCTGTTGATATTTATTTCTTAAATTATGTTTTCTTTGAATAATCCCTTTTATAATTTTGTTTCAGTTATTATTTTGTTTCATTGTTTATTTATTCTCTTTTTTGTGTTCACTTATTTCAATTTTAGGGGAAATGCCATATCAGCAACATTTATTTTTGCAGCACCAATGTTTATGCAGTCATGGGAAATCCACAGAAACCATATTTGCAGTTGAGTTCTATATTTCAGTTCATATTTTTTTATTAACTTGTGGGCATTTTCCATTTAATTATAAATGTTGCATTATGTTTCAATTATATTGACATAAGTACTTACATTTTTATGTATTACTATAATTTATATAAACTATAATCTAAAATGTATATGTTAATTCAAAATGTGGATTATAAAACGTTATGTTTTCATTTGATTTCAGTGTGTGTGTTCCAAATGGAAGAATGCATCATATGTAAAGAGACACTGAATAGCAAAGAACCTGTAGTTAAATTGCGAGAGAAAGGTAGTCAAGGAATAAACAATGCAAGCAGAGAACGTGGGGACACTATTGTCACATTTCTAGGCCAATCTGTGCACACTGACTGCCGCCGGTCATATATCAATCCAAATGATATTATTAAAAGTAAAAATAAATCCAAAACAGAGGCACCTGATGAGAATAGTATTCCAGTGCTACAATCAAAAGAACAGTTTCATTTTGATAAAGATTGCTTATTTTGTGGTAAAAATTCTAAATTATCTGGTAAAAAGAGAGGAAATGATGTCTTTCCTGTCAGAACAAAAGATTTTCAAACAAAAATATTACAAACTTGCATTGAACGTGATGATGAATGGGCTTCACAAGTCCGGGTAGAATTGAATTTGTCAATGATTTGCATGCAGCAGATGCAGTATATCACCAGGCATGTAGCGTAAATTTTCGGACAATTTTTTTTATTCCACAATGTTTTTCACCAGACACTCATAAAGGCAAAAACAAATGCAATAAAGGCAGACCTGTCAATCAACAAGAACACTTTCTAGAAATTGTTAGATACTTGGAAGAGAATGATGATGAACAAATTACAATTTCTGATCTTGTTGATAAAATGACAGAAATGTGTGGACCATATGCATACAGCACTGTGTACATGAAGAAGAGGTTACAGGAATATTTCGGAAATGAAATTGTAATAACTGAAATAAATGGAAAGAATAATGTAGTTATAACACTTAGATATACAGCAGCTTCTATTCTTCAAAGATTTTATCAACGTCCAAGAGTACAAAATTCAGAATCAGAGAAAATGGCAATCATAACAACAGCAGCAAAGTTACTCAAAAGTGACATTCGAATAATTGCTGCAACCAAAGAAACTTATCCATATTGTTCAGATATATCATCTGCAGATGAGAATTTAGATTATGTTCCAAAAAGTTTGCAAGTTCTTCTGAAAACAGTGTTTAGTGAAAAGGACTCAGAACTAAAGATTTCGTCAATTGGTCAAGCTATTATGCAGGCAGCAAGACCACGGGTGCTTATTCCTTCTCTACAGATAGGACTTGGTGTCCAGCTACATCATCATTTAGCATCAAAGTTTGTCATTGACACTCTGCACAGCCTTGGTTTCTGTTCTTCTTATTCAGAGGTGCATAAATATGAATCCAGTGCAGCAGTTGCCCAGGGCACTGACATTCCTGGTTTTGTTCCTGGCAGTTTCATGCAATATGTCGCTGACAATGTTGATCACAATCTTAGAACACTAGATGGTAATAACACTTTCCACGGGATGTGACACCTGGCATTAAACAGTGTTACTGTACCAAGGATTACAGCATCAACAGATGAACTCAAATCAATTGGCAAGATTCCCCTATACAATTATAGACCATCTTCCAATGCTATGTCAACTCTTAAATATGATATCATTGAGGATTTGAAGATAGTGGATAGAACAAGCAAGCTTGATATACTGTCTCAAATAGTATGGCCTTTAAAAGCACCTATGCCAGGATGGTCAGGATTGATGCAGTTAGTGCAAAATGGAGACTTCCCTGGAAAATCAACCGTAACATTTTTGCCTATGATAGACATGAATGCAAGTGACTTGTCATGTATCTTTTCAACTTTGAAGTTCATTTGTGCACACGCTCAACATTATAACACAACACCAATAGTGACCTTTGATCAACCTCTTTATTGGAAAGCAGTATCAATTATCAACAATGAGCCACAAAATAGTGATTTGAAATCTGTTGTCTTGCATTTAGGAGGCTTCCATATCAAGATGAGTTTCCTTGGAAGCATTGGCCATATTATGGGTGGGTCAGGTCTACAAGAAGTTTTGGAAAGTGTTTATGCTTCAAATGCAGTGTCTCACATGATGAGTAGGAAAGCTGTAGCCCGAGGAATTAGAGGACATTTCTTGGTTGATACTGCAATCTATGCTTTACTTATTTCGAAGCTATTTGGAATAAGACTTCCTAGCAAATTGCACGATGACAACAGTGAACATGAATCTAAATCAGTTGTCCTAGACTCTTCCACGGCAGATACAGCAAACAATGTTCTTATTCAAGCAACAGATCTTTATGATCAACTCTTAGCAGGTGATGTTTCAGTTAACTTTGTATGTGAAAATACCATCTTGGACAGAATTCAGCATGCCCTTGCGACACACACCAAATCATTGGAAAATCTTCGGACAGCAGTTCTCTGGATCCAGTATTGTGAAATGATACAAATTCTCAGAAAATTCATAAAAGCTGAAAGGACAGGTAATTGGGAACTCCATCTACAATCAGTTCGGTATATGTTGCCATATGTTGCTGCTGCAGGACACAGTTTATATGCCAAATCAGCTTATGTTTACATTACATCAATGCAAAATCTTAAGGACACACATCCAGAGGTATTCCGTCAGTTCAAAGCTGGTCACCATGTATTCCGACGCAGTGATCGATACTGGGCAGGACTCTCTACTGACCTGGTGATTGAGCAAGTTTTAATGAGAAGTGTGAAGTCATCAGGAGGCTTGACGAGAGGTCGTGGGATGGGTGAAGCCCAAAGAGCCGAGTAGCTTTTGTCAATGCCTGCGTGTGCAGATATTAACAATGCCATGCAAGATTTAACTGGTGTGGGTTTTCATACTAGTGACCAACATAGAGAAGCATCTCATGCAAGGAAAGAAGGACACTACATCTATCCTTTCCTTCATAATTGACAGGAATCCATTTCTTGATGACCCTTCTCTTCGAAATACTGATACAGGTACAACAGCAGATAGCAGAGTAAATGCAAATAGAGCTAAGGAAGTTGGCATAAATATCATCAAGTCCATGTCAGGTCAGAACATTCTAAACTATACTTTTAAAAGATCTCAGCAAGTAATCACAGTCAGTACAAAAACCAGTATCAAAATAGATGGAGAACCAATACAAGTTGACCCCCAGCTTCTTTTTCAATGCCTCACAACAACTGCAAATACACTTTTTGAAGATCCATCAGACATCTTTAAATATGAACTCTGTTGTTTTCCATCTTCTCTTTTTGATTCAGGCGGTCTTCTTAGGGAAGCACACAAGTCTTCTTTGGCAGATGCAATCTGGGACCTTGGGGACTGTGGTGTTGAGAAAACGAATGATAGTGTCCATTATGTGCTGGATGGTGGTTCCCTTTTGCAGAGGATACCCTGGACTAAGGGTGACTTATTCTCAACCACATGCATGACATATGTTAATTATGTAACAAAGAAGTATCCAAAACTAACAGTAGTATTTGATGGTTATACAAATAAGCCTTCAACAAAAGACATCACACATATGAGACGGACAATAGGGGTTATCTCTCCAAAGGTTACCTTTAATGAAAACATGCCACGTAAAACCAAAAAAGAAGTATTTCTATCCAATACAGAGAATAAACGGTCTTTCCTCAACTTACTGAGTACCAAACTCTGTGAAAATGGGTGCACAACTATACATGCTAAAGAGGACGCAGATGTTTTAATTGTACAGACTGCACTTGAGTTGGCCAAAACCTGTGATGTTGTTCTCATTGGAGAAGACACAGATCTTCTGGTATTTCTGTGTTATAATGCAAATATACATTCAAACAGAATTTACTTCAAATCAGAATCAAAACAAGCAGTGGCAAGAAAAATTAGAGTATGGGGCATCACAAAAACAAAGATTGTACTGGGAGAAGAAATTTGCAGATTACTTCCAGCTTTGCATGCAATGACTGGATGTGATACAACGTCACGTCTCTTTGGCATCGGAAAAGGAGCTGCGCTGAAAAAGTTGATAACTTCAAACAATTTCAAGAAACATGCCAGTATTTTCTTGACTACTTGTGATGTAAGCCGCATTGTTAAGGCTGGAGAGGAAATGTTGCTTATTGTGTATGGTGGCATCTCAAATGAAAGTTTAGATATTCTACGATATCACAGATTTGCATCTAAGGTTGTAACAGCTTGTGTTCAAGTGCACACTTTGCCACCAACATCTGCTGCTGCAACATTCCACAGTATGCGAGCTTTTCTACAGTGTCAGCACTGGATTGGAGCTGGTGACGGATTGAACCCAAATGACTGGGGGTGGTATACATTGGACAATAAACTCTTGCCCCTAAAAACGAAACTTCCAGCTGCACCTGAAGAATTGCTGAAAATGATCAGATGTAATTGCAAGACAACCTGTGAATCCATGAGATGTACATGCCGGAAACATGGATTGGACTGTACTGTTGCATGCACTGACTGTCGGGGTATCAGTTGTTCAAATTCACCAGGGTTAACATTTGCTGACATAAATGATATTTGATCAAGTTCAATATTGACATGTTACAAATACCATATCCTGAATCTGACTACCGGTAATCTTTTATTTTATTTTTTTATATGAATTAAAGGTGCCATATCAGAGTTTCACAATGACCAGTTATTTTTCTTTTAAAATATAGTTATACTTTGAAAAAAAAAAAATGCCACAAAAAATTACACTTAATTAATTTCATTTACTAGCAGAAAAATTAAAAACCTTATTGAAAAATCTTTAGAGGGTGACCATTACGTTAAGTGCATGTTTCCATTTTGACAGATATGCGACGTAGATTTTTTTATTTACTTTTTTATTTTTACCCAGAACGGTTTACACTAAGTGGCAGCATGTTACAATTATGTGTGGTATAAATTTATTTGTAGTTATTTACTACAAATAAATGTAAAAATAGCGAAGTTTGGCAGTTGCAACTATGATATTGCACCTTTAATAGTTATGTTTATATATCAATATTTTACTCTATTAGACATCACATAACAGGGTTGTACCAGTCTAAAAGTGGGTGGAAGTGTACAGTTAAAGCAAACGAAATTAGGGCACATCAATATAGGGTCTTCTACAACCAAACGAAAAGGACATGTTTAAACTGAAAACAAATGCACTTTTATGCATTTTCCTGGACGTGGCAACTGCCCCGCACCTGCACTGGTACCCCTACACCCCCACTAGGTATTGTCCTGCAAAGGTATTATTATGTCACAAGTGAAATGATATTGAGAGATAGCATTTGTTCTGGACATTATTGTAATTGAAGCGACTATTAATTTTGCGAAATTCAATACGCCATCATATACCTAAGCAAGAAACTGTGTAACAGGAATTGTATTTACATCTGATTTTAATTTGTTATGTCATGTTTTCATGTTAATACATTGTATTCTATAAAGTGTTCACACAGTACCATAGCTATGTACCCATACCGTGGCAAGCTTTCGTTATACGTTTACAAATTATGTTGTTATGACGTTATATTTTTTCTTCACAGTGCTCGACTAAATAGTCTTTTACAAATATTTCCCCCTGTTTGACAGTTCTATACTTTTTATATGAGTTTCAGCATATGTTTGCAAACTTATTTACATTAAAATAAATTCTGTTGCAATTTGTTTGAGGTTGAGGGTATTTTACTCATAAAATGACTGGACTATATCCAGGTCAAAAACAAAGCCAGCATTTCGAAAGTGGGACACTTTTGACGGGCTCCTAAAGATCTCGGTTTTCATTGGCTTATCACAAGTGTGGAATTCCCCAATATGAGATCACGTGAGGATTCGCAATTTTTGAACAAATTTAACTGTCTTGATTGAGGGGTCATCTCATATCTCCAAAACATATTTATATCCATAGAGGTATGGTACAACGTCGGTGGGTGGGGGATTAGCCTGTGAAATTTTTACTGGCCAGCTGTTGGCATATGCGTTACATGTAAGGGGGTGTTACTAATAAGTAATGTTCTAGTGGTAGAGGAAGAAGGGTACTGTGTTCGATTTACATAACATTTTTCAAGACTATATGTTATTTTTGTATTCAATACTTAGACCTATAAAGGTTTTTTTTTAAAATGCACGGTCAGTCTATGATCGATCCCCATCGGCTGATATATAAAAGACCATGGTATGTGATATCCTGTCTGTGGGATGGTACATATAAACGATCCCTTGCTAAAAAAAAAAGTACCCAAGACCCAACACACTAACATGGCATCGTAAAAATGCAATTTTAGTTTTCTAGTCGAGATATAATTTTATATTTAGAATTATTTTACAAATGACCATTAAAAATAAAATGTCTTGCTCTTAAAATAGTTGATAAAAATGTACATATGATAGTTGGTGTACTTGTACTACTTGTAAAACGTATCATGAATAAATCAAACAGCGAAAAAAATCTAACCATGGACCAAAAACCGAAAACCGAATCAAAAATTAAAAAAACTAACAGCCCCACCCCTAGTGCTGTACATATTAGTAAGACACTGATGTCCTACTGCTTTTTGATGTGCCAAATAATAATGTAACAATTGGAAAATTTCTGAAAAACCCTCTTATAAATATAATAGTGGAAACACACCTCTGAGCACTAGAATGATATGTTTGCTTGCTTTCCATACTCTGCAATTCAATTATACTATTCCAAATGTTATGATATTACAAAGAAGATTGAATGACTCTAAAAAGTGGTGGTTAGTGGGAACAAACAGGAATGCTTTGAATAATTAATTTGCAAAGTGTGTGGCCTGACAGTAGGCAGTGTAGGCAAATGAGCTGTTTGCATATGAGCCTGCATGTTTCATGGAAATGTGTTATTTAAAGACACACTCATTACATTTTATTGACAGTTATATGGCGTCAGACATATGGTTGAGGACAACACAGATATAGAGAGGAAACCCGCTGTCGCCACTTCATGGGTTACTCTTATCAATTAGCAGCAAGGGATTTTTTATATGCACCATCCCACAGACACAGGGGTCGCGTTAAGATGCATCCATGTGTACCTGAATGTATGGAAAGCAGACTTAGCCACCTGCTCATCACCACACATGATAATAAAACCGTCCCAGCTTATTTTCAAAGACACATTGCAGATGCATGTTTATTCCATTATTTCATCATCACCACGTCCTAAGTGATCTGGACGCATAGAATCAGTTAGCTAAGTCAAACAATCCTATTGTAAAAAATGAGCGAAAATCACTTTCTTCTGATCGTCTGGTGGAATTATGGGAATGGCAAGACGAGTCTATATTTTGAAACGTATACAGGACGCTTCGATTGATTACGGTAATTCCTTTCAGGCCAAAATGCCATTGGAAATCCTTATGTGGCCAATGTACATCACAATCAATGTGGTTTCCGTAAGCGGAATACGGGCTACGTTACTAACACTGGAGCCATGTCAACGTGTACCTTACTATAGTGGAAATTTAAGATGAAAAGCGGCCTCAGTGGTGTAGTGGTTAGGCCATCGGTCTACAGGCTGGTAGGTACTGGGTTCGGATCCCAATCGAGGTATGGGATTTTTAATCCAGATACTGACTCCAAACCCTGAGTGAGTGCTCCGCAAGGCTCAATGGGTAGGTGTAAACCACTTGCACCGACCAGTGATCCATAACTGGTTCAACATGGTTTGTGCTATCCTGCCTGTGGGAAGCGCAAATAAAAGATCCCTTGCTGCTAATCGGAAAGAGTAGCCCATGTAGTGGCGACAGCAGGTTTCCTCTCAAAATCTGTGTGGTCCTTAACCATATGTCTGACGCCATATAACCGTAAATAAAATGTGTTGAGTGCATCATTAAATAAAACATTTCTTTCTTTGGAAAGATGAAATATCACAATAACTTAATAATTGCGGCCACCATATCAGCAAACTACATCAATATATCACTATGTGTCTGAACATTGATATAGTTTAGGCATTGTGTGGATTTGTTTAATTATTTATTTAAACCATTAAATTATCGAAATTAAAAGTCTACAAAATGACATCATTATGACTCAGATTGGCCAATCTAATTAAAATTATCTCCACTAGTTAATTCCCTGTGGATCTAACAGCACCCCATTGGAGCCCATGTCCAGTTGACCTTTCATTCGACCAATCAAAACCTTACTTGCAAAATCATGCCAGTGATTTGAAAATAATTTGAAAACATTCGGGATTATGTCGAGGGTATACGAAATGATTCGGGTGAATTACAAAGTATGCCGGAAACTAATTTCAATATAAACTTTTATATAAAATTTGTTTCAAGACCTTGCAATAGTGTCCACCCAATGGTTTTTTGCAGTTCTTGTATCTAGGGATGGTACTAATAATGAATCCCAGTGATGTCACCCTGGCACCCTTGAGCATTTTTTACACTATGCAAATTAGGATTGCCATTTCCAAAAATTCTTTTACTGTTAATAGCTCAGTAACTAGTGAGCATAGGACAACAAATGAAGTGTCTATATCCATGTTTTGAGGGTCATAGGTCATGTTAAGGGTATGTTGGAAATACTCCTACTTCATAATACCCCATAATATGCAAATTAGGTGTCATCATTACCCATAAACATATTTTTGGGCATAATTTCAAAATTAACCATGCTAGCAGTCCAAGTGCTCAAAAAATTTAACTTTGGACCAAATTTCATTAAAATGATTAAGACCTGTTACACAGATATTTCATCTGCGGTAAAAGTCAATGGACATATTTCAAACTATTTTAACTTATCTCGGGGTATTAGACAGGGATGCCCGATCAGCACAGTTTTATATATTTTAGTAGCAGAAACTTTGGCGGAAGCTGTTCGGGAAGATACAAAAATTAATGGAATAAATCTACCTGATGGCTTCGTTAGCAAGTGGGTGGGATACTCAGACGACAGCAACGCGACCTTATCAGACTTAGACTCAGTTAAACGATTGTTTAAAGTTTTAAATATATACGAACGTGCTTCTGGAGCCAAAGTCAACCTTCAGAAAACCACTGGTTTCCTAATGGGGAGACTTAGGTACGAGAAAGATACGCCTATTGATATAAGATGGACAAACGATGGAAGATGGAAAATCAAAATTTTAGGGTTTTATTTTGGTAACGTAGATGTTTCAGCCGATAATTGGGAACCAAAAATTCAAAAAATCAAAACTATTTTAAACATTTGGAGTAATTGTAAATTAACCTTACATGGCAAAGTAGTAGCAGTAAATTCGCTTGCCACCAGCGGCATTTGGTACTTATCTAACGTTTTGGAATTACCGGAAAAATATGCTAAACAAATCGATAAAATTATTTTTGATTTTATTTGGAGTTACAAAAAACATTTTATATCAAAAGAGCAACTTCAACTACCCAAGGAGTTAGGCGGGTTGGGTGTCGTAAATATTCGGCTAAAAATCAAAGCACAAAGAATTAAATTTGTAAGTAGATTTTTAAGCCTAGAGGGCGATGGCCACTGGAAATCTTTAGCGGATCACTTTCTAGGCCAATACAAAAAATTAAATATTGAAAGACATGTTCTAAAATGTAAAATTATAAATAAAAAAGCTAATTTCATCTCAATACCGAATATCTACAGGGAAATACTATTAACATGGAAGGACCTTGACATTACTAGAGACACTAACAGCTACCAACAGATAATTTATGAACCGTTACACGAAAACCCCTTTATATCCAACAAAATATACACAAGTATACGTAGAGAAAGACTAAATTTAGTCAGACATTTGGGACGTGGGGACGAACGACTTTTTGGACTTCGCTGGTTGCTCAACTAGCGCGGTATTTTATCGCCAATTAAAAGACCTACAGGACAACTTTTCGCGGACATTATTATGGACGCTACAAAATGAAGACCCCTTTGATGGTGACTTAGACGCCATCTTTCGTATCAACGTAGGTGACACGAAAAAAGACATGACAGACGCGAAAACTAAAGACATATACGCAGTCTTGTTATTAAGAACTTACAAAGATGCATCATTTAAAACCAGGTGGAATATAGCCTTTAATGAAACCATAAACTGGCAAAACATTTGGAAAACATTAAATTCAGGTTTCATTGAAAATCCCGACTATGATTTAATTTATAAAATGATTAGAAAAAAAAAAAAAAAGCAGTCCAAGTGAGGTGTCAAATCCTATGTTAGCAAGGTTATTGAGCACAATGGCATGGATGAATGCATCCCTAAGTGATAAGATTAACCATTTTCTCATAGAACCCTAAGGATTTGATCAATGATATTGATATTTCTTCTTGTAACTTTAATTCCAACAAGTTGTCACAAACATTTATGGTCTCGTCTCTACGGATTCTCTTGCTGTTCTACTGACTATGGTAGAACGACAGAAAGACACTGAATGGTCATATGGTCAGACATTCCCACGTCTGACAGCTGACGAAATGAGCAATCCAGCAGGACCTGATATTCCAGTTCTTAGAAACAATGGACCAAAGAAACCAGAGATGCCAGAAAGGGAAGTGCAACACACTGTTCTACCTCTTCGTATCTTCAAGATGTGGCACTATCGCAAACTCATTGTTTAGACTTAAGACTTTTTGCAACAAGCTGTGACAGACCAAAACACGTCAGAATTTGGAGGGTTTAACACAAAGTTGTCAAGGGAGCAAGGCCAATCGGTCAAGCCAGCCACAAGAGCCGTTTATCTTCCACTGATATATATGAATCCAGCGGACCCGGACACCATCATGACAGCAATGGTGGAAGCACAACAGTTAACTCAAGAATGTGGCCAAGCTAGAACAATGTTCACCAATGATCAGCAACTTTATAAAGTGAACTTCAAGTGGGTATATCCAGAGAGATGTGCAGACCTAATACCGAGACTCGGAGGTATGCATATGCTGATGAGCTTCATTGGTTGTGTTGATGGCCAACAGTGGCCTGGAGGACATCATAAAAATAGTTTTGGAGGTGTGGCACACATGCTGACTGGGAAAACATTTCCACAAAACTTCAGGGCTCTTTGAATGGTCATGGAAGAGATTTTGCGAACATTGCTGAGGGAATCACATTGTCACAACGATCTAATGGACGTACTGGAGTCCGTTTCCGCAAAGATTAGGATAGCATGACTCTGGGTGGAGAACCTCGTGAAACCTGTATTCATCATAATAATATTTGTACAAGCTGAACGTGAAGCCGACTGGCAGTTACTACAATGATGCCCTATTTCTTCGCAGTGGGCCACTTCAACTTAGTCAGATATGGTTTATATTATCTTAGGTCGCTGGAAGTGCTTCCAGAAAACATTCTTCAAAGCTTCATAAAGGGCGAACATGTTATGCATCAAAAACCAGGACTGTGGAATGGCATATGGTCTGATATGTTTATAGAAACAACATTCATAAGATACGGGCATGACCCAAATGGAATAGTGGGAATAACTCTGAAGCCATCTATACTGAATAGGTGGGCATTGAGCATGCACAGCTGCAGCAAGATAGTTCAAGTTGTTGCTGATATGGCGGAAGGTTACAAAAAGACGGATGCAACTACACACAAGGAGGTAAAGCCATCTCGCATCCAATCAGACAACCAAGACCGAGAAAAGATCAGAGAAACACTGCAGTCCTGCACTGATCCGCTCAATCCATCTGATCACCCAGCCAACATCATTAATGTTGTTACCGGCAGAATAGCTCCGGACAAATTAAACGCAGAGAAAGCGATTGACATTGGCAAGGCACAGTTGGTGTCATTTGAAAAAAGCTGGCCCTTGGGATTCAATGCTACTCTGTCCAACCAGGTTGTGACCATGTCGGTTTCTAGAAAAGTGGTGAAAGTTGGCAACAAGGCAGTATATGATGTAAATTTAATCTATTCCAGAGTATTGGGGTTACAACACTCCCACAACATTAACCTGAGGACTGTTCTGCATCATGAGCTTGCCCCTGTGCCGACTTCAATGTTTGATAAATATGGAGAGATGTGAATCTCACCTTCAAAGTCTATGCTTAAGAGGAAGCTCCAAGTGAACGTGTCAGCCAGGACGACAAACGATGCCGAGGTGACGATACTTGATGGATGTGCCATCCTGTGGGTCATACATTGGCCTAGTAGGGGAACAGCTGAAGACTTCATGAACAATTTTTGCTGTTATGTTATCAAGAAAACCATCAAAGAAGCTATGTACTTGACATTCGATAGGTATGACTTTAGCATCAAAAGTGGAACCAGGTTAGCTCGAGGTGGTCAGCATGCAAGCAGATGACACAGACTCGATCCATAGACAACTCTTCCACTGCAAAAGGTTGTTCTTACTGTGACTGAAAATAAAATCCAACTGATCGACATTTGTCAGCATTTAATAAGAAAGCCACAGGATGAAATGCTACCAACCTCGCACAAGTTGGTCATAACTGGTCAGGCACCTGTCCGGAGAGCTGCATCATAGTATAGTGACAAATCAAGATGATCTTCAGATGACACACGAAGAGGAAGACGTTATAATGGTTCAACAGATGTCTAAAGCAGCACAAAGTGGAGCAACCAGCATCAACATATGCGATGACACGGATGTATTCATCATCATCCTCTGTTACTATGCAGAACTAGTCTGAAATGTATTCTTACGATGGGAAATACCTGTCCAGGTAGGACATTTTAGACATTGCTGCAACTGTTAAGAAACAGTCCACCATAGACTCACAACTTCTAGCAGCCCATGCGCTTTCTGGTCGTGGCATAGTAATACAGTTATACAGCATCGGAAAAGGAACTGCTTTAAAGACACTCGTCACTGGTTGAAGCCTGGACAAGCTGGGTGATATTCAAGCAGATATGCCTTCAGTGATAAAGAGGCTACTGCATTCATTGCCACTTGTTATGGAAGCAAGAAGACTAAAAACATGTCAGAGCTTCGTGGGGAAGTCTGGTCAAGAAAAATGGGCAAGACAAAGGTGACAACTGCACCAGAACTTAAGACTCTTCCACCAACAACTGAGGCATTCAAAGAAAATGTTCTAATGGCCCATTTCCAGACAATCATATGGAAGTCCGCCCTGGATTCCTCACCTCCATCACTTAGATTCCACAAAGTTTGGATGGGTGCATAATGAAGCAAAAAGGTTGTTGATGCCTGTGCCATTGCCATCTGATGTTATTCTTGCCCCAAGAGATTCTCGAGATGATCAAATGTGGATGTTCGTCAGATAAACTATGTGATTCTGTGCAGTGTCAGTGTTGCGCTGCACGTTTACCATATTTGACCGGAAATAAGCCAACTCATTGTGAGCTTAGCATGGGGTGGGCTTATTCCCAGACAAGGAGACAGTTTTTTTTTCAAAAATAAATAAATAATAATAATAATAAATAATTAATAATTAATAATAAATGAACCAGGAAGAAAACAAAAAAAACTTTCAGTAAGTTGAGTAAGACATCTATTAATTAGTGTACCATTTGTTATTAATCAATAATAATAATTTATTTATTAAACAGGGATTTTTTACTAGTATCTAATTATCAGAAACACACCTTCAATGTTATAATTACTTACCAGTGCTGTTTATATACATCCAAAATTTAATGCTGCGAAGACTTACAACAACAGCAATTAACAAAAAACTCAATAGCCTATACACGTTTGTGACACAGACAGCCAGCTTACACTGTTCAGTTAGCCATACATGTCTAATTAGACAGCATTTCCACGGTTTCTCTTCGATTCAACCAATCGGATATCAGCATTTCAATCGTCTTAATCGTGAAGACACACCAAAAAGCAGTCTTAACAACAAGTCACATTACCTAAATTACTTCAACACAATAGGCCAGACATCATCACCAAAAGCTGTACGAATGACGTCAAAACTGGCGCAAACATGCAATGACGCTTGCCCCGCCCATTGTTCATGTGAACTTCCTGGATATCGTGAATACGGCTAAAGCTGATGCTGAAGGGGTGACTGCCAGTATTGAAAAGGGTGTGGAGAGTGGACTCGGGGCACCTGTGGACACTGTCTACACAAAACTAGTGGCCATATCAACAGATGGAGCTGCAGTTATGACCGGGAGCAAAAGTGGTGTAGTGACGAAATTGAGAGAAAAGTGTTCTTCATTAGTTGGAGTCCACTGTTTCGCCCACCGCCTTGAATTGGCATGCCGGGATGTCATTAAAGGCCATCCAGCATACCAAGAACTAGACAACTTTCTACTGGATACCTACCTATTCTATCACAACAGGTGTGTATAATTCAATCTAAATGATAATTTATTATCAAGAAATTAAACTATATGAGATCACTTAAGTTATTATATAGTTAATTTTTAGATAAAAATTAACATTGGTAAGTACTAAAAAAAAATATTATTTATTTATTTTCCAGTAATCTCAACCGTGCTAATTTTAAAGAGTCCTGTAAGGCTTCTGGTACCAAAGTGCTTGTTCCAACTAGTGTCGGTGGGACAAGATGGCTGCCACACACACCGAGAGCTCTCAACAACCTTTGGGAGACTTATCCAGCACTAGAGATGCATTTGTCCCAGGTGAAGTACTTTAAAAGTTTTAAATAATCATTAACTTTGTTTCAGTGTGTCCTGTCATCTGTAGCATTGTTAAAGAATAAATACAAGTTTTAAAAATACAAAACAAGCAAACTTTATTCAACAATAAAAATACACATTTGATTTAATTTAATAGTGATTCTTTTTTTTTTTAATTAGGTGAAAGAAAATGGCCAGTCAAAGGATGCTAGTGGAAAAGCCAGGGGATTCCACATGAAGTTGACAAACAGGAACTTCATCATGTTTGGTCATTTTGTCTGGGACATAGTGATCCAACTTAGGAAACTCTCTCTGTTTCTGCAAAGGCGCACATGTAGCGTAGCTTATGTTGCTGATCAGCTACAGGCCAGCATATCAGTACTGGAGAAGTACAAAGAGCAGTAAGATTATTAGATAAAAAAATACATATATACGGTATTTGAAATATTCAAATGACAGAAAAAAAGAAAGAAAAAGATTATTAGATAAAGTTTACCATTTAGACCCTTTTAGGTTTAACTTATCAACTAACAAGATTTTTTTTCCTTCTGAATAACAATAACAAAAGTTAAATAGAGTAGAGTTATTAAGTAAGTATTAGTATGAACTTCCTTGTAGGCCTGGCCCAAAGCTTCAACTTGTGAAAGGGAAGGACATGCTGAAAGGTGTTGTGCTGATGACTGGAGATGCCAGAAGACAGACAACGTACAACACGGAGGCTCTGTGGGTTAACCTGGTGGAGAGATTTGGTGCCCGCTTTGACATGGAGGATACCACCATAGCTGCCACTTCAATCGCCAACCTAAGTGGCTAGCCAGAAACTCTTCCAGATGCAAAAGGTTAATATAGTTATAAATAATGGAATCAAAATTGTACTTCTTGGTCTGTCTGGTTGAACAGTTCTGTTGCCACCTTGAGGGTCCATGTCAGTTAATAATTATAGTGATCGAATCACTGATGCAAAAACTGCTTTTAAGCCAAGTATACATTAAACATGTAATACATTATTTTTTACATTAACAAGTCTTAAATTAAAATGTATCCAATGTTATGGTATTGCAGCATAATTTATTTTAGTTAGACACCTTGATTCATTTAAATATAATTATTCATCCTGTTTACTCTTCCGTTTTTTCAGACTTTGGAGATGAACATGTTGACCACCTTGTGGATCATTTCAAGTAGGGAGTGAAGTGGTGTGATTTGGGGACTTGCCCCAGTGCCCTGGCTATAGTGAATATGGTATGGAACACCCACAGAACTAATTCACTAAAAGTATAACTAGTGCCAAATGTAGACAGAATTCATGCAAATACATCTGGAAGAATTTATCAAAAATACTCATTTATACATATGCTGAAGTTAGAAAGCAATGTGTTGTCACAGATGGGGAACAAGTTCTCTCTGAACTATCAAAACTGATACCAGCTTGCTCTTTCCATGCAATCACGACTAGGCATGAATGAATGAATAAGTGAATGTTTAACAACACCCCTAGCATAAAAACAACCCACATTAGCTTTTGGGTTACAAACAAATGTATAATATGATGATCAACATCAATTTAAAATTCTAAAATTATTAATAAATATAATATATACAGCTATGAAAGAGTTACATTTAGAAAGTAACAATGAAGCATATTAACATTAAATACCCCCACAAAAAAAAAAAATAATAATAATATAAAAAAATAATAATAAAAAAAAAATATATTTTTAAAAAGAGAAAAATAAACACTATGGTTAGACTGGAACTGTGATAAGCAAACTGATATACTGCACTGAATTATCAACACAAAATGAATGAGATACCGAATGTGTTTTATTCACTCTCTCTGGGAAACCCATGAGAATGTTACTAGCCCTGCACCACCATCAGGGCCACGACAAAGCAGACACCAGCATGTGACCAATGCATCACAGCATAGTCACCACCAGATTTTAATACATGTACGTACATGTATGTACTGTTGTCACTGATGGTATAGTATTGTCTATTATGGTTGAACAGACACTTCCAGCTTATGATGAATGGCCTAATGGAGCATGGAATAATGTTCATTACTTGGTTGCCCATCAGATATCTACTACTGTCATACTTGATAAATCCCAATCCATGCATATGTTCCATGCCCTAATTAATATGATGTGACACGGTACCAGCCTTTTGTGGGCATGACAAGATTACAATGTGGGCTACACATGGAACTTGCTTTCAGAATTACTAATTCATTGCTTACTTAATCTGGTCAGTGCACTCAGAGATATTCCAGGTTCACAATGCTGCTCTATGACTGGACAAGTTCTTGTACTGATATGAAAAAGGCCAGAAAGAAGCTGTTTGCAGGAGAAAATCGGTGTAAAGAAGTTCACCCATCTAGATGCACTGGAGCAGCATGTAAAGATGGCAGTCTATCAAGGTGGCCATATCTAGAGAGATATCACCTTTGCTGCTTTGCACCTTTGAACCAATAGATGGGGCTGGATCAAGATGGATGGTGGAATGTATGAGCCACATGACAAATTGTCCAGAAACCTCCCACACCTGCCAGGAACTGATTTTTATGGGTGTAAGAAAGGATGTCAAAAGCATTGCAAGTGCAACAAATCTCATTTTTAGTGCACAGCTCTGTGTTTGTGAGGGGGGATTGTTCTACCCATCAGTATAAACACCAATATGTATAATGCAGTGTGTCATTTTATGACATCTAATAAATAAAGCCATTTTAAAAGTTATTTAAAGTACTGGTTTGTATATGTGAACAGTGTTTCTGCCACAAAGAATTTTTTGGGTATGGCGCTATGGAATTGAATGAAACCACGTACAGTCAACAGGAGGTATGGGGGTCCTCCCCAGAAAGAAAATGGGTTTAGGGTTAGGGTTAAGAAAATCATACAGTAATGATAAGAGTAATTAATCTTGTCAAAAGGTTAACATAAAAAAACAAATCTACAAAATATTTTGGGTATGGCACCATACCCATTTTACCCTCTGGCAGAAACTTTGGTAAAGGGCATCAAACATCATACTATGATGATATTCTAAGGAATGCTGAAGAAAAATACATACCGGTATGCATGTATTAAATTTGAAACAGATGTCTTCCTCCTGAATAGTATTCTCTGTGACAAAGGTTTAATATGTTTAAAACAGCAAATATTTTCCTTCTTCAAAATTAGAAGATATTAAAGTTATTTATTTGTAATTATGTTTTTAACCAAAATTACTGGGGTCAAGTGATGTAATTTTCCTAAAATTGTGACTATTCTTAACCATCACACAAGTATTTGTAATAAACAGTAACTAAATGTAACAAGATTTTAAATGAGCTATGACGTGACCATACTGACTTTAGGAGGAGTTGTTAAATAGAAAATTGTGAAAAGTATTACTTTTCATGGCATTTTACACCCATTAATATGCTATTTTTTTTCATTGTTAATATTACTGTCATGAATCAATGACTTAAAATTATATTGTATTGCCATGAGAGTTGTTTGAACTATAGAGGTGACATATTTTAACAAAAGAAGTGTCTTTTAACAAATATTTAGGGTTAATATACTTTCATTTCAATAGTAGCATACAAAGGGGTCACCTTAACCTTGCTTTGACCTTGTGACCCATAAATTCTATTTCTCAAACTGCCAACCGGTTTTATTTTAATCAGTAATGTGTAAGTAACCATTTCCACGTGGTTGTCAGCTTTTAACATTTTGGTTTATCAGAACTATTTTTTTTCATATTTGCCGCCTGACTATTTTAACGTTATCATAAATAATGAAACCCACTACATTTTTACATTTGCAGCAAAGGATCTTTCATATGTTCACATTTTCCCACGTAGAAGAGCACATGTCATGGTCTTTGATATACCAGTTATGGTGTACTGGTTGGGATGGGAAAAACCTCGAACAGATCTGCTAAGGAAATTTGATCCTATGGCATCTCAGGCGAGTGCTTAATTTACTGATTGAGCTACCTGTATATCCCACCTGTGCCTTTAATGAAAGAAAGAAAGAAAGAAAGACATGTTCTATTTAACGACTCACTCAGCACATTTTATTTACAGTTATATGGCGTCAGACATACATGTAGGGTTAAGGACCACACATATATTGAGAGAGGAAACCCACTGTCGCCACTTCATGGGCTACTCTTTCCGATTAGCAGCAAGCGATCTTTTATATGCACCATCCCACAGACAGGGTAGTATATACCACAGCCTTTGATATACTAGTCGTGGCGCTCTGGCTTGAATGAGAAATAGCCCAATTTTATGGGCCCACTGACGGGGATCGATCCCACACAGACCGTGCATCGAGCGAACACTGTACCACTGGGCTACATCCCGCCCCGTGCCTTTAATGAAGACTTGCGACTACCAGGATTTCCATAATTAATCCTGTGCGAAGCGAAGACCATGGGCTTAAATTTGGATAATCTGCCATGTTACATAAACATATCTACTCTTAAAAATAGAAGACACATTTTAAATGTGCTAGAATTAAAGTTAGTTTGCTTTGTTTTAACGATACCACAAGAGCACATTGATTAATTAATCATTGGCTATTGGATGTCAAACATTTAGTAATTATGACTCAACAGTCAACAGAGGAAACTTGCTATATTTTTCCATTAGCAACAAAGGTTCTTTTATATGCACTTTTCCACAGACAGGAATGCAGGCTTTGTCCAGTTGTGGTGCACTGGTTGAAATGAGAACAAACCCAATATTGAATGGATCCATAGAGGTGGTCAATCCTGCAAATCAAGCACCTCAGATGAGCACTCAACCGACTGTGCTAATTCCCACCTCTAAAATTAAAAATGCATTATCTTTACATAAAAAGAAAACACCTTCAAATTGATCACTATTGTATATAGTGTTCACATAATTAAATAACTCAATAATATAAAAATTGTAATGTGCTGGCACTCACTTAGCCACTGAATCCTTAGTTAATTTAAGCAGAAATTAAATATCAAACACTAAACATCAATAAAAAGTCAATTAATAACTACCCCCTCCTCCGAAATTGAAATATGTTTTGCATTTGACTATTTAAAGCTGTCATGGAATCGATGATTATTATGTACTTTGCTTCTATCCTAACTTGCATCTTTTGTCTGTACGTATTACAGGATTTTCTTCCTCAACTTCGTAATTTAAGTTAAAAACGTTTTCTTACACATCTGTTGGTAAGAACATGATTTGATATTGTTGATAACAGATACTTGTTAACACATACCGTATTTGACCGAAAATAAGCCCAGGGGGCCAAGACAAGTCATTGTGAGCTTAGCATGGGGTGGGCTTATTCCCAGACAAGGGGCCAGTTTTGTTGAGAAAAAAAAAAAAAAATTAAAATAAATAATAATAATTAAATTAACTAGGAAGAAAACAAAAAACGTTCAGTAGCACATCTATTAATTAGTGTTCCATTTGTTATTAATAAATTATAATTGTTTATTAATTAAATTGAATTTTTTTTTACTAGTATCTAATTATCAGAAACACACCTTCTACGTTACAATTACTTACCAGTGCTGTTTATTTACATCCAAAATTAATGCTGAGAAGACTTAAAACAACAGCAATTAACAACAAACTCAATAGCATATGTTTCTGACACAGGCAGCCAGCTAACACTACAAAGAATTGTCAATCTAGGTCATTGTTCTTAGCCAATCAGAATAAGGTATTTGCTTAATTAGCATTAACTGCGGACCCAGTGTGGTGGTAAAAATAGACATTGGTTTTAGTTCAGACTTGGGCTTGTGTACTTCAAAGAAATACTACAGGCATGAAATTGAAAACAATGTTACACACTGTTACTGTTAGACTGCTAAATCTCACTGGTGGTAAAATATTGTGTTATATTTGTGTTTAATTATCTGCAGGAGGTATGACCTTTTTAAAGAACTTTGAGCAAACTTGCAATTTCGTGTTATTTATAAGGTGACGAAGTTGGGGGTGGGCTTATTTACGAATGAGGGCCTAATTTCTTAAATGCTATCAAAATGGAGGGGGGCTTATTCAAAGACATGGGCTAATTTCCGGTCAAATACGGTATATACATGCGATAACATTTTAAAGACATACAACTGGCTGCTGCTAGGTGATGACCAGGTCACCAATATCATACCAACCAATGAAAAAAAAGAATGATCAAATCGATCACTCCGTGACGTACAAGTTAACCTGAAATCGACTTGTTTATGATGCACAAGTTAAGTGCAAGGGCTGTCAATAGGTTTTCATTGGAAAAGGAATTTAAATTTATTTTAAAACAGTTTTTCCAGGATATGTAAGAAATAGAATACAACAGTCATGTCCATTAGCAGGGGTAGGGAAAAATTAAATTGCCAATCAGTCCCATGTGCCGTTATCACTAGGATACCCTGGGGGTAGGGCTGGGAGAAAAAAAAAGGATTTTAAACATTTTAAAAAATAAATAATATACATATATGAATAAACTGTACCATTTAAAAGGTGATATTTGCCAAATAGTGTCAAACAAATGATCATCACGGTGGTGTTTCACCATTTGTATGGTTTTATCTTGAATCATGAATGGGAAAACACGAAGAAAAGAAAAAAATGTTTTCAAGATCACATTGGTAAAAAAACCCATCCAATTGTGTACATTTAGCCTAATGGAAGAAATAAATAAAAATTAATATAAGTTATGAATTTTAACTCCTATATATGTATATATTAAAGTGTAAGTATTTAGTAACAATTCAATTTACATGTATAGTACAAAACACTCACATGCCTTGTGACAAGGAGCAGGTATGACAGCTTGATCTAGCATGTGTTTAGACTAAATGATTACTGATGTCACCGATTGGATGACCAATCACCAATCTAATTAAAATTAGCTCCACTATTACATGTGGATCTAAAGACAGCCAGTTGGAGCTCATGTCCACCAATCAAAACCTTACTTGCAGAATCCTGCCAGTGGTTTAAAAATAATTTGAAAACATTCCGAATTATCCTGAGGGTATACGACATGTTTCGTGTGAATTACGAATGCCTTAAAACATGTTTTATTTTATAAAATAAATAATTTGTAATGTAAAACTGAAGACTGATTTAGGTTTTTTTTATTTTATAAATAAATAAATAATTTTTAATGCAAAATTGAAGACTGATAACCCACCCCGTACGTATTGGTATGGTTCGCTGTACTGCGGCCACTAAAATAGACTCGCCCGATATTTTTAGAATTTGTATGCTCCCAAATAACGTTATAAAAGGCGAAGTGTGATTGGTCAATATTTAAATTATTATTTACAGACGAAATGTTACCTGGACATTAGGGACTACGCAGTGTTGTTAATTTTAAATCACTGGCAGGATTCTGCAAGTAAGGTTTTGATTGGTGGACATGAGCTCCAACTGGCTGTCTTTAGATCCACATGTAATAGTGGAGCTAATTTTAATTAGATTGACCAATCATTTGACCCCTACCAGTTCAAGTGATAACCGGTGCTCATAACAACAAAAAAAAGGTTGAAACCATTTATAATTTTCAAGACCTTTATAATTATTATACATTACATTGAACAGTCCACAATAAAAACATTTATAGATTATTTCAGTACATTTTATGTTATTTTAAAGCATGTTTATTTCACAAACGCATCTTGCAATTTTGTATGACTCTTGACATTCGACCCGACAGGTTTCTGTACACAGGTGTTGATTGCACTTCCATCGAGACAGGACAATGATTGTAACCAGTTGCAAACTCTGGGTACTTTCTTTTAAATGGAGTGTAATGCTTTGATAACTTTCTCACCAAGAATGGTGTTATTGTTAACGACCGTTTAATCTTGTGACAGACTCAGCGGCTTTGAACGCATGTCTAGCTTAATGGAGTGGTGCATGCAAGTGACCACTTTTGATTAAATTTGGGACCGTTTCAAGCATTGAGAATCAAACTGCACATCAGTTTATTGATGTAGACAAATAAACACATGCCACATATTTTTATCCATATAATAAAAACGGACAGATGATTCGGACCGACAAGAATATCAGAAGTGGGACTGACAAACATACATTTAAAAAAAATAATATCAGTCTTGGAGATCGGAATCGGTCCCAGATCAGAAAAAAAGGCCTTTTCTTCACCCCTGTCCATTAGAATCAATTTTAAAACATATCAAACTCACTTTGACATGTTAGATATGTTTTAAAAGAACTTGTTGTAAGCTAAATGGTATCTAATGGACACTTACTCATGTAGCATTCCCTATATCTTCTCTAAGATGGTATTTTCCAAATTTAAGCCAGGCCCTTAAATAGGGGAAGTCCTGGTACATGACATGTTTTCTGCATGCACCATAGTTAAACACTTACAGATGACGAACACTTCAAAGGTACACACAGCTGAGTTGCCCGACTCATCTTTGGCTATGTACTTTATTCTGTGACTTCCTTCCTTGAAACTTTTGCCAGAATTTGGTCCATCAACCTGCTTCACTGTCACACTTCCTGAGTTGTCAGTTGCATTTGGCGGCGTCCATGAAACAACAGCTGTCCTTGTATCTGTGTCTGTGGCAGCTTCAATATTTGAGGGACAGCTTGTAAACTTTGGATTTTCAGTATCTGCAAGCAAACGTGGACATAGATTTTTTTATTTTGTTTGCTAGTGTGTGTATTTTTACAGATTTTTTTTCTTATGGTTTATATTTCTTTTTCCTTTTTTCTTTTTTAATTTATATTGTTTTTACATATTACTTGTAGAAGGGAATAACAATTAGATTTTTGTTTTTTTTACAATCTACATGTACATATTTCTGCTAGGCAAGTCTCTTATGCCCACATACTGTACATCTTCGCCAAGTTTTATTGTTGAATTATGCTATGCGTTTGTATTCAAATGTGTTAATTTGACAAATTCATTTTTTACAACTTATTTTTTGGCATGAGATCGGTATTGGTTATAAAATGTGTCACGGGAATGAAGTGTGATCTCTCACTCCAAGAAAGCAGTCAACTTATATAGTTAAAATAACAACCATCACTATATATATGTAAACAAGACATAGGTTTATTCTCTAATCTGGTACCTGGCATTAATTGTTGTCCAAACAATCTTTTGCACACAATATGTACATGTACTCTACCTTTGTTTGACACCCAATAGCCAATGTGAATTTTTGTACGGAGGTGTCGTTAAACATTAATTCATTCATTCATCATAATCAGCTTTCACTGAAAATAGTTTAGACTATGAAGTTTACTATAGGGCAACAGAAAGGTATATTATTTGGTACAAAAACCAGTTTAGTTTCCACAACAGAGTTAATTTGTTCTCCTTACATTGTTAATATGGCAGGTATACTTAAAGATTGTCTGTTATTTCTTTTATGTTTATCAGGGTATGAAAAACAAAATCATCTGAAAACTGTGTGAATCGGCAAAGCCGTTCTCACATAAGTTTGCAGATAAATGTAAAGAAATAACAGACAATATTTATAATTAAATTTAAAACATACTTATTAATAATAGCACTAAAAGTTCATATTTTATTTTGAATTATTTTACACTCAGTAAGACCAATCACAGGACTTGTGGTGTTAACTTCTCTATCAAAAGTTGGGTGCACCTCAAATTTTGACCCAGTCGGAAGTTATTTGGTTTTGTGCTACCATGAAGCGACACCATCTGACATGACGTTCCTCGATGTTATTTTTATGTTCATTGAGAAATTAACAAACTTGCTGGACCAATGGGATGTCATTAAATTGTAATGAAAGTCGGTGCTCTACAAAGCAAGTTCAAATTTACTCTTCCCTGGCCAGTAAAGTATAATATTTTAGTCTCCAGCCACTTATATTTAGTAGCCAGCTAATACTTATATACTGCATAATATATATTAAATTTTTAAATAGAGTGAATAAAGACATTTGAAGTACCTTTTGCTGTTTCATCTTCATTTATTAATGATATGACCTGATCATCCCCTAATGGATCACAGACAGCTGTGGATATCATTCGTCCATGAACAGTCACTGGTTTAATTAAAACATTTAAACACTTTAAAGAGTAACAATTTGTTCTTTAATTATTAAAAAGTACTTTTGTCAATTATGTGATCACAGTGCATCCACCATGTGAATGTCTTCCAACCATGAAGGCTTTCTATGAGGCTTTCTTTTAGACTCCATCTACCTTTTCACTGCTCTGTCAGGCACAAATGCTGCGACTTCTGGGCCTTCTGTGCTTATATATATATACGGTCTGAGAGTCTGCTGACTGAAAGTGAAGATCGGGTGGCAGATTTCAGTCTTTTTGAGCAGAAAAGCATCATTCACAGTCTGCAGAACTGATTGGCAACACTAACAAAATCTCCAACAACAACAATATGTTCTTATGACTGAAAGTGAAGATCGGGTGGCAGATTTCAGTCTTTTTGAGCAAAAAAGCATCATTCACAGTCTGCAGAACTGATTGGCAACACCAACAAAATCTTCAACAACAACATGTTCTTAAAATCAGTTATGTATGATGTTTTAGTTAGCATTATCTGCCACACATCACTAAGATTTGTCCTTAAATTCATGACCCACTAGCAGCTTTAATTTCCTCCATTCAACCACAAGGTTTTCTGTTTCACAGCCTGCTCTTTCCAGTGGATCAAGAAACCATTCTGTCAGTATTTTAATTAAGTCATTGCCATAATTTTGAAGACCATTGCCTCTTGGCCATTTGTCATGAGTAAAGACTGAGAAGGCTTTCATAACCTGAACAACACTTTTGTCTTTGTTAACTCCCAATAAATTTGCAAACCGCTGACTCATTTCTTTCAATACCAACAACAACACATTAGCAAATTTGTTCAACAGTTTTTTCTTGAAGTCATTTTGCATAATATCATTACATGGAAGAATAATGCCTTGAAACTTGACTTCATTTCCATTTTCTAACTGGCCATCTATTGAACCCAATAACTTCTCTCAAAACCCATTTGTCAAAGGACTGGTTTTCATATCTTACAGAAGTAACATGCATTCTTTAACTGAACTTACAGCTGATGACAAAATGATATCTTCTTTTTGGAAATTCAGACTCACTTGAGATAGGATGCCAAAAACATCACATATGAAATGGGCAAATGAAATGAACACAACATCTTTCAATCGTTCAGAAACATATTTTCCCCTGCCTTGTGTGTCTGAATTCTTGGATGAGGCACCAAGATGTTCCATGTGGGCAATGGATAGCAGCATACTGAGAAGGATCCTGGGCCAAACTCTTTTTAGGCTGACCCCAATGAAAAGTTTTAAAGCTCTATCAATGTGCGGAATCCATCTGGTTCCTTTAACAGGGATAGGTGAATAAACTACTGTCAAGTTCATCACCAATGGCCTTAAGTTCTTTTTTGCTCTTACAACTGTATTTATATGTTTTCCAAATCAAATGCAACACATCCATTTTTTTCATCAAATCATTTTTTTTCTTTAATTGCAGCACTGAAAGCTCTAATCTATGAGACATACAATGTATGTCAATTAGATATGGAATTTGCTTTCTCATTTTTGTTACCACACCACTATTTTGACCAAGATTGACAGATGCTCCATCCGAACAGAAGCCAACTACCTTTTCTTGATAATCTGCAAAGTCAGCCAAATTAAATGCTTTATTTATGGCAGCTAATACGCCATCTGCATGAGCATGTTCCAGTTTACAAAGTGAGACCATCCTATTTATTGGGCGACCATTTTCAAGAAATCTGACATAAACAGCTTAATTTTTTGCTATAGAGCAGTCAGTTGTCCATCAATCATAACAGATGATGATGATAATGATAACTAGTTTAACGTGCCCATATACCACTAGGGTTTTGAACACGTCCATCCCAAGTCCGACCTCTGATAAGATCGGTGGCCTGACTCAGGATGGAGAGGGGGGTAGAGTTGAAAATGGGCAGAATTTGAAAGTAGCAATTAGTAAAAAAGTTAATAGAATAAAAAAAATTTTTTTAAAGTTACAAAATAAAAAGAATTGACAGCTCGGACGAATATTTATATAATTTGGAGCATTTTAGAAGGACAGTCCAAAATTAAATGAGAGAAAAAAGAGAGGATCGGACTATTTAATAATATTACAAAAAAAAGAAGTAATATCGACATAAAATTGCATCCTGTCAAGAAAACCACTAGATTGACAGTCATTAGAGGTTGAAGGTGTAGTGCTGTGCTGAAATACAGATCTTGAGAAGCCGGATCCATCTAAACGAGAGAGAGTATCAGACTAGGGTATAGTCCAGTCATCATGGGTTGGTATAGTGGCACAGACTGGCCCAACTCCGGAGGATACGAGATGGTATAACTATAAAGCAAAGTAAAGTCTAGAAAAGAGTAGTAGGGGCCGACCCCACTTCCTATTTCTTCTTAGAGTGGAGTGGTCAATCTTGCAGTGCTGCTAGGACAGGCTCGGACATGTAGAGACTAAACGCGAACAACCGTGGCATTCTGCAGAATGGCCGTCATACGAGTCTCCAAAAAAGAAGTCAACATAGTCAGATGGAGAAATGACGTGGAGGCAAGGAATCTCACTAAAAAAGAATCCAACCTGGTAGTGCAGACTGTCAAAACAAGAAGCGTTCTAGCGTTCAATCAGTTCTAATGGCCGCATACATCCCAGTAGAAAACTTCACTTCACTGACAAAAACAACGAAGTGAAGGATCCCCAAGTTGTGCTGCGAAAGCACGTGTAGCGGAACAAACACGTCTTCCCGTGTCGAATTCCAGATTGGGAATGTAATCATAACAGAGATAAAATTAGCTGTTTTCAAGTTGTTTGCACTGTCTAGTTTCAGTTCGTTTGCATAGTTGAGATCATTTCTGCACATCTAACATCATTGTCGTAAGATGCACCAATATCAATGCCTTTTTTTTTTTTAACAGTAAAAGAGGTTTAAATTTCGTAAAGGCCATTTTCTTCTTTGCAATAGTGTATGTAGTGTTAAATTTTATTTTTAACTCAGTTTGTCTTTTATTAGATTGTTTTTCAAAAGCCTTATCGAAACAATCAAAAAATGGCAGACTTTGTTGGGGGTTCTGTTGCAGTAGCACATTTTATACGATATTTTTCGTGTCCAACGCTTTTATTGTGGCTTGAAATGGACTCTTTTTTTTAACTTTTTCTTTCCAGTTACAAAGTCTGTTTTACCGGCTAAATCGGGTCCTGCTTTTCTACACACCTCACAATACATGGTTTCGGTCTTGTCATCTTATTCTAACCACGAAAATTCATCTTTTCAACTGTTCATAAACTTACGTTTCCCGCCTAAACTACTTGCTTCATCGCATGTTTTGTTTGTAGTACCTGTACCCACTGAACTTGATTCATTTCGTACATGTACAGGTAGCTCTGTGTCACTGACAGCAGGTGCTTTTTTAAAAAATGAAGTTAAAAGATTTTGTCTTTAATACATAACAAAATCGATTAATCTGTATTCTTTTGACAAAATGTAAACCACGTGCTTTTAGAGCCATTTTACGGCACATTACTAATGTCGTAATTGTTATTAGGACTGCACTTTGAATGAACTCGTGAAGGGGTAATTCCTAGTTGTTAACTAGTAATTACAACTGTTTGTGTCCACTAAGACAGTGAACAACTATTAATTATCATTAGCAAATTCTGTACCCAATAATGTTATTAAACAAAATCAAGCGAATTAATATTTTAATGGCACTGCTAAGATATGCATTTAAATTGCAGTACTCATTAAAAGTTAAATAAAAGCATTGTGATAATATCTATCAGGCTTCAACGTGTTACTAGTAGTTACAAATCGGCTACCTTACTTTTGGTTTAAATAATATTTATTTTCGTCACATACTGCCTTGTAAATCCATAAGTACTTTTTTGTTGTAAATAGTTGTGTTTTTAAAGCCGTCTAAAGTAGTCATGAAAATGGAAACATGTTTTCATCCTCCACTGGTGAACATGACTTCCAACGTGATTAAAACGACATTCATGACTGGACAAGTCATTATCGTGGAGGAACCCATTATCACGATAAGCACGAGACGATTGGAGCACAGTATGTCACATATATAAGTCGAACATTTAAAATAATTAACGTTTGAGTTTCAAACAGACAAGTAAAGACACACAGTGACTAAACAATGTCATTTTAATGCTCTCAATGGAACAGGACCGACTTAGTCCAAAACTGAACTGGGGCCAAATTATTTCCAAACGCTTGAAATTCAAGTTAAGGAAGACAACATCACAACGAAGTATTACCTCCCTTAACGTGATTACTCTTGAATACTGGAAAATCGTTATTCATAGTCCGATACAACTTGTCTCAAACTTTTATTTTTCAAACAAACTACCAATAGAAAACAAGTTTTATAGAAGATAAATTGCTACTGGTCCACTGTGTTTTCCGATGTCCAGTTTTGTTTACAGATTAAAGTAAAATTATTGGCGAATGTGATTTTATTTTTTAGATGCCAGGGAATTTTTTAGTCACCATGACGAGTATTTTACTCGCTTTGTAGAGCACTGAATGTAATGTAATTATATTTCCTTGAACTTTCTGTTTTACATTGCGTATTGTAGTGATCGGTTAATAACTGAGTAGTTGTCTGTGCACAATATAATGCTGAACAGTGTTATAAGATAATAGTAAAACAGCCTTCGTCATCCACTAAGGACATAGACAAAACTACATATATGTGGCTTTCTGATTTCTGTATTCCACGAGTGTATTTCCTGCAGGAAACCCTGATGCCGCAGCAGAGGGGTTTACAGCAGGAAATACACGAATGCACGAATGTTTTATTTATTGTGTACAAAGCCAAAACATGGGTCCAAAAAGTGACTGTCATCGACCTAAATCATGGATTAAAAGCTCATTGCATGGTGAGTAGTGTTCCCGTCTCTTATTTTGGTATCGCGCTCATTAAATTGAAAATATTCGTCACCATTTTCATCGGTTTTCAGTTCAAATGTTCCACAAAATAGCATTTTAAACATGCATAACAGATAATTGCTTTAATAGACAATTCAAACCAAGCACCAACTTTGTTTACTTATCGCTATACTAGGGCATTCCCGGTAACCATGTGCTATAAATAGCAGCATTGAATACGGCATAGTTCCGGCAGGCGAGTTGAATACGGAAAAGTGTATTTCATTCTTGTATTCAAGACTGTATTTATATAGTAAGATTTAATGGGTATGTAATAAATTTTCTCTTTTAATGCTAGATTTGACTTGAAATGGGATATGAATATGTAAAGCCGAAGTTCCAAAAATAATTTTCTTTTGTTCAAATACTGTATGTATGAGTCATTTATACGATTCCCATTTTCTGAAAAAAATACTTTATTATCTATAGGCAGTTTTTCATGGATCGACTTATAAATGGGTCAGTTTAAAAAAAAAAAAACTTTTCAGTGCTTGAAACTAGTCTTGACTTTAGCTAAGATTGACTTTTAAAGGCGAAGAAATACAGTAATAATCTCTCAAATTATAATCTTTATCATGGCATTTTCCTTACATTTCCTAGCTTGTATCACTGCCCAATGAATGAAATATTAAAATATACTGCATTTGACTTACCCGCTATGGCTTTAGATTTACAGTAATATTGACAATATAAATTCATTTTTTCCAGTCTTTCTCTCACAATGTCACTGATATGTCCAAGCACCGTATTGATGACAGCAAACACATTACGTTTTTTTCTATGGTGATGCTCTTCTGAAAACATTTAAAAATATATATTTTAGTCTTCATAAAATTTGGATTACAAATGTAATCTGAATGTAAAATTAATTAATCACCACTGAAACATTGTATAAATGTGGCACATGCACATGCCACTATTTTGTTATTGTTCAAAATTATTTATGGCAAGTGCAATATATTGAAAATATGACACCCCAATAGTTAACTGTATTGAAACATTCAATTAGACCATGTATGCCCATTATACAGCAGCCCTTTAGGGTACAACCGATTTTCTCCCATATCTGCAACCTTTTTTTTGGGGGGGGGGGTGATCAGCTAAATAATTTTATACGGTCACCCTTTGGCAGTCGATATAATTAGATCTGCAATGGTCATGCTACAGCGGACGATCCATGTGTAGTAGTCACTACATACAACTAAACTTTGCCTTGTTAAACACATGGGCGAAATCCACTCTGCCTTCAATTTCGCAGAGTTAATGATCACTACAATGTATATCATCGATAATATGATCACCATGAAAACAGACCACAACAATGTGTTTGCCAAATGATCAAAGTCAAATTTTAATAAGTAAATATTATTAGAGCAAACAATGTTTAAATAGTTAGGGGGGAGGGGGGTTCTTGTGCACGATAATTAGGAAACACTTTACTGAAAAGGAATTCACAGTGATAATTTTTAACAAAACATTATAATTGTCTCAACAACTTGAACCAAAAAAACCTAAATAAAAAGATGATTATGTGATTACTATATATACCGGGATCTTTGTCAACTTGTTTAAAGCAGCATGTAATCACATTGTCAGCACAAAGTAAAAAATCAGTTACTATTGGCACATCCTGAATATATCCAAATTTACTAGTTGCACTAAATGTTTACAAACACGCACATTCAACCACATGCGCAGAATCACGACAAAACTATAGTTACAAATGTAAGTATTCAATGCATACAACTAGTGTTTGTTGATAAACAATTCTTTCATTGCTGGTGTGTGCACAGCTGCAAAATGGCCACATCCAAGTGATCTACTTAAACACAAAATTTTTAACATTTTCTAAAATATACAGTATAAACACTGATGGCAGATTCTTCACTCCTGAAAATTAAGAATCTGGATTGAGTTGACATATTTTTAACAAAATAAGATTAAACGGAAAAAATCTGCTTGTCTAACTGATTGTTAGAAAGCATATTGTGTGTTATGAGCGGGATTTGCCACCCATCAAATTCGAGCCTTGATATAAACATATAAACTATTGTATAGAGCTACTAAATTGGTTATTTGGCACCAACAAAGTAGGTGCCATCTGGCTCCTAGATAGAAATGTTAATGTAGACGTCTGTACAAAACTGAGAAATGTCTTTTTGTCCATGTAGAATTTGGTGAAAGCCAATAAAGGTAAAACCTACTAGTAGCATATACTACAGTTAGTTTTAATTTGAACAGATTCCGTGAAATAATAATTAGTATATCAACCTGTAAATATCATGAATCTCAATAATTATATGTTAATCTCTTCTTAAGATAAAAACATATTTGCAGGGGTATTTGGTGATCAGTATTACAAATATTTTTCATACATCATTGTAAATATCATGAAACAAACCACCATTATACTCCTCCTATAACATGCAACAATTATATTCTAAAACAAACTACAACTTCATATTCAACATATGGTACCTTGGCAAGCTGATGTGACCCAAAATCCCTCCATGCAAATGTAACAGCCATCAAAAGTGACACATTCAGAGTTATGAGGTAAATGAGATTTGTCCGTATCTACAGATGGCGTTTCTTCACCACCTGCAGGAAGTTTGCAGCTCGTTGATCCCTGAAGAGTTGTGCAGCCCTTCTTGTGATGCTGACTTTTGTCATCTTTCTGCAACATGTATTAGTTCAAACATTGTTAATATCTATACAAACATGTTAGAGAGAATCTTCTCTTACCATTCTGTAACATGTATTAGTTCAAACATTGTTTACAAACATGTTAGGGAAAATCTTCTGTTGCCGTTCTGCAACATGTATCTGTTCAAACATTGTTATAATCTATACAAACATGTCAGAGAGAATCTTCTGTTACCATTTTGCAACATGTATTAGTTCAAACATCGTTAATATCTATATAAACATGTTAGGGAGAATCTTCTGTTGCCGTTCTGCAACATGTATCAGTTCAAACATTGTTAATATTGATATAAATATGTTAAAAAGAATCTTCTATTATCATTTTGTATTATGTATCAGTTTGTACATTATGCATACAAACATATGATAGAAGAATCTTCTGTTATATATCTGTATTGTGTATAACTATACAAATATGTCAGGGATAATATTCTGTCATCATTCTATACTGTGTATCAGTTTATACAATATACATATGTCAGAATGTATATCTTCTCTCATCATTCTGTAATAACAATGAGCATTGTTAATATCTATACAGTAATGTGTATCAGTTTATATTGTAATAATATTGTTAAATGGAGGGACAATTAAGACATTTGGCCTGGTATGCATATTCAACGATATATAATGCACATTACTGATTAATATCAACAAGTATAATCATATAGTTAATTAATAAAACAGTTAAATGTGACGGCTAGTATATATAACTGGTGCAGTCATTTTGTACCTTCCTAGTGAATACGCCCTCTGGCGAGCCGGTGGTCACATAATACTTAACGTGTCACGTCAAGAATTAGTCTTAGAACTGAAGAAAACAAAACATACCAAATTTTTGCGGATGCATCACAATGTTCTGTAATAATATCCATCCCAGTAAGCCAGCAATAAGTATATATTAATTTTTCAATACAAAATAAACCATCATTGTCAAAGTGTCTAAATAACTGTATTATGTTTTGTCCCTACATTAACCAATGTACTGAACTGATAATCAGTGTATTCTTAGTTAATTGGTCTTTTCTCTCCATGGCCTGTACCTGTGGTTCCTGATTGGCAGGTATATATTTAGACGGTCCCCAGACACTGTGTCTAGACACACTAAAAAGACGTGCCTCTTTTATTAATATCACAAGGTATTGTGTGATAACACGCGGACACCCCTCAAATCGTAATGGACATTATCAGCCATCCTGCTTTATTACTGTAAGTAATTCTGTAAAACCCTTGATTAAGTAGACTTTCCCATCTAAAATCACAAAACTGACCAATTACGTAGTCCCAAAGAAAAGAAAAATATCACTTGGGTATCGTGAGTGGTCAGTTTTGCTCGAACGTACACTACCAATAGGCCTAATAATATGCATTTTTTTCTTTGGATATATTTTAAGAGAGAAAAATACTACAATCCCATTTCGTTCTATTAATGCAAATTGAAATATATTTAGTTACATAGTTTATTATATTATAAAGTCATTTATGTTGTTTTACAAGTCAGGTTGATACAAGCAAAGCACCTTGTCGTAAATGACTGCCTTTGTTTACACTGTGCATACTGGAGTTAGTTGGAGCTGATGTCACTTCGCCCCAAGCTAGAATTCCTGATGCACAGGAAACAAAAGAAAATGGCTGCCCCCAGTTAGCAGCAATAATCAAAAAAAAATTATTAACTCTAAAATTACGTGTTTTTCATTTCTCAAAGTGTCAGTATGTGTTGGTCATCCAGGTATGCATTTTTCCAACACATCAGGCTCATATTTGAGTTGACCCTCCCTTTAATATCTATACTGTAATGTGTATTATGTATACAATGTGTGCATTGTTAATATCTGTACAGTAATGTGTATCATTTATATTGTAATAATGTGTGTATTGTTAATATCTATACAGTAATGTGTATCATGTATACAATGTGTGCATTGTTAATATCTATACAGTAATGTGTATCATGTATACAATGTGTGCATTGTTAATATCTATACAGTAATGTGCATCGGTTTATACAATGTGCATTGTGAGCTAAATCATTTCATTTTTTACGATTTTTAGGACAGCTGTTGTTAGAATTTGTTTTCAATTATTATATTCAATCTCCAAAAGGTATGCTACATTTTTGTGCCTCTACTGTAGTGAATAGTATTCAAAATCCATTCAATAACAATTTTAAAATAATTTTGAGTGTATAAATTGTGTTAATTAAGAATCAATTCATTAAAAAAATTATATTTTACACACTATTCACTGGTATGAACATAATGCCTATCCGTATTGACATCAAGTGTTAGTGATCGATGTTGGTAAAACACGGATTGGACCAGAATGCTTGACAAACAAATTTTTTCCTAAATTATTAAAAGAAGTGTTCGTCAATTGTGCATAGTTAAGACACATATTTTTTCATGTAGTGGCCTTAAAAATGGCAAATGAACAAACCGCACATCCACGGTTTGATACTTTTTGAAAATGCATGCGCCTGAACGCAGTTAAAAACATTGTACTTTTTCCTCTTTACTGGAGGTACTTGGTCACCTGATTGCAATCTATTTTGTTCCACATATCGTAGCTGAAAAATGTAGAATAGTATTTTTTTAAATATCGTATTCATTGTATACAGTAATGTGTGCCAGTTTAAACAATGTGCATTGTTAATATCTATATAGTAATGATCAGTTTAAACAATGTGCATTGTTAATATATATATACAGTAATGTGTATCAGTTTATACAATGTGTGCATTGTTAATATCTATACAGTAATATATACCAGTTTATACAATGTGTGCATTGTTAATAGCTACACAGTAACAGGCATCGAAATAAGTCAAGAATGGTCGTTCAGGTTACCGGGAGGTTACCACATGTAAAAAAAAAGTTGAGAGCGGTGTTTCATTTTCAACAAAAATTTCAATAGTTTCGTTTCTGAACGTAAACCAGGCAATGCATTCCGGACTTCCGCATTTCATTTTCTCGTCAGGATTTGCATCGATGTTCGCGTGCACTTGTTCAATTTCAAGCAGTTATAGTCATTACACGTTTAAGCAGCGTCCACTAGATGAATTTACTTCCGCATTTTATTTTCTCATACGAAATTGCACTGATGTTCCTTGCGGCACTTGTGAAATTGCAAGCAATTTTGGCAATCCGTGTTTATGCAGCACCCACTAGATAAATTGATTTCCGGATTTTGTTTCTCATACCGATCTTTGCGTGCATCGATACAATTTCAGAACGTCTGTGTTATAAGTAGTAGTAACAGGAATTCAATTCTAACTTTCATTTTGTTGTGGTAACCTATACCAGGCTATATTCCAAGAATTATTCAGAATATAGGCACCAACGACTTGAAACAAGGAGACAAACAGTACATAAGTTATAGATGTTCATTATTGAATTTTGAGACAAATAGCACAAATCAATAAAAGTGGTGTAATGATATATGAGAAACCATCTATAAAATTAATTATATTTATTTAGTTATGAATAATTGCATGCTCTATGGCTCGGCAAGGGTACTGATACATTTAGCTCAGTCGGTTGAGTACTCACATTCATGACGTGCTTAAATTGTGTTGCAGGATCAAAGCACCTTGGCGCATAGATTCATTCAATTGACTGGGTTTTTTCTCATCCCAGCCAGTGCACCACGACTGGTATATCAAAGGCCTTGGCATGTGCTATCCTGTTTGTGGGATGATGCATATAAAAGATCTCTTGAAACTAATGGGAAAATTATGCAGCCAATTTTCACACAAAGGCTACCGGTATATGTCAAAATTACCCAATTTTTGACATCCAATAGCCAATTATTATTTAATCAATGTGCTCTAGTGGTGTCGTTAAATAAAACAAACTTTAACTTTCATTTGTGCATATTTTATTTTACTTATTTTAAATCATTCATTAATTTTTTATTAATTTTGCTATAAATTATAATTAATATAAAATTTGTAAATCTATCTAAACTTTTTTGAGCTAGGCAATCCATAATAGTCATGGTATACATGTATATAGTCCATTTTATGTACACACGCTGGGTGCAACTTACAACAGGCTGTATGATTTCCAAAAACGCGTCACCACTTGTGAACTTCTGCAGAGACACAGCCAAAGCCAAAACAAGAATCTTCAAATCGGCCATTATACCTACATCATAAAGTAAATAAGAGGTATAATAATGTAAAACAAATATATATATATATATATATATATATATATATATATATATATATATATATATATATATATGGGCTACGTCCCTAACTGCAAAATAAGGCACAGCTGGTCTGGCCATCAGACGTCCTTTAATTTTTAGGGCATATGACTAAGACATCAGGCTTTCTATTAGAAAATAATTTGAGGATACGTAATAAAAACAAAATAGATCATAAGTGCTCCACTAGGTGGTTCCTAATTTGAAATCTTTTGAAATTGGACACTACCTACCGTACTCACAAAATCTTGATTGAAGTACTTGCCATTTTAAATTTGCTACGTAGAGGGAAGCAACTCACTATGCACATTAATAAAAGTATTGACTTAACATGCCCCATGCACTATAGTCCATCCCACAGCCATAAAAGCTTCTTTTTTTCATACTATGGAATTTAATTACAACCGTGTCCGGTGTATCGGCACGTCCGGTGATTCGGCGCACTTGGTATTTTGCTTAAGTATGCTTAGGAGTTGTCATGTTCTCGGTGTTTTTAACGAATTAAAGTTCAATTCCTTTTTCAATGGTTAATTAAGTATCAACATATTTATTGTTAAGAGTGCAATTTAAAAAAAATATTTGAATTATCAATAATTATATCACAATTTCGAAATAAATCATTCACATGTTTTTGTGTATATAAACGCGAAGTAGGTAATCCTTATTGATATAATAAGAATGTTAAAACCAGTCTAAAAAGACCTTTTCCGCATTGTTAATATTATAGTAAACAGTATAAATGTAATTATTTTTGTTCGGTTATTTTTATTTAAACTAAAAAGGAAAACACAGACAAATGCAAATAAAACGAAAATTTTACCCCGTAATTCATTCTAGTTCACAATTGTCACATTGTTATAAAAAATATAAACGAAATAAGATCCACGTGTGTGCACAATCTACCCGAGAAAAATAAAATCCATGTAGGCATCTAAGCCATGCATGATAATGAACGTGTATGCATCTGCAGTACTGTGCCACTCAAGAAAACGATTCCGAAACTGATCATGAGATGGGTTATGTGTGATCGTTCATTTTCATAGTACTATTTTTAACAAGACAAAACAAAAAAGTACTAAAATAATTCTGGGACAATAGTGTAGCGTTTATGGGCTAAAAGTGAGGTCATAGGCGGTTTATAAATAGCGGGGTCAACGATAAACATCTACTGTGCCGAATCTCCGGACATGCAAATCGTTTTGGATACAAGGGGGTACCTATATTTATGCACCATTTTAAAATGTTTATTTATTACAGAAATAAAACAATTTGTAGTGTATTTCAGATTATGCACTGCTTCATTGGCGAGAGACACATTTTATTAAGTATTTCACAGTGTTCACATAGAAAATGGTCCTTGAATGCTTAGGTGCGCCGATACACCGGACAGCACTGTATTTCCAGAACATGTTTACTTTTCTTCTTACATCAAACCAAACTGAAATTATTTACCAAAACAAGATATAAAAATTTATATAGGAACATTAGCCCGAGTACTCTGACGGTAGAGGACTAGATGGACATTTGGACAGATATTCAGCTGTGGCTACAGTCAGGGACCAAGCTATGTAATTTTCTGGCAATCGCTACCCACCACACTGTAATCAAAGATACCCACTTTAATACCACAACAATCCTATGTTTGACGTCAAATACCTTTACATCGATCATTTTCGAGTTACTTGATTTAAAAAATCCACATATTAACCACTAATACACACACTACAGAAAGAAATCCAACAGCACCGACATTCAGCTAAACTTTGGGACACTGTCGCAAGAATTACAAAGCTTGTAATCTCCACTGGGTGATTCTGTCTTACACAAAGTTACAGGGGACATCTCATACCAAGTGACGTTACAACATGGATTAGTTTCGTTTTGTGTTTCTGCAATGGAATGGGAGTGTTGTAAAGAAAATTTCGAGCATAAAAGTGGATGATTTCGGAGAACAGGAGTAGAATGTGTGTGCGTGTGTGTGTGTGTGTGTGTTTAATTTTTTAAATTAATGTTATAGAAATAAACAACACATACTAATTGTGGAAGTAATTATAATGTGCTATTTGTGACTTAAACATACTCTCAAACACATGCACATTCACACATAATATTATATGATAAAGGTCTAGTGCTTAAAGGGACATTCCTGAGTTTGATGCATTATAAGATGTTTCCAAATAATAAAATATTTCTACAATCAAACTTACATATTAAATATATTTTCTGGTTTAGAATATCAGTGTCTGTATATTCAATGTGTTTCTGGTTGTTTTAATATTTGTAAGCAGCCCAAACTGGATTTTATCTTCAAATAATTTACACGTATGAAAAAATTATATTTTTGGATATAAAATGAAATTTAACCTAGTACAAATATTAAAACGATCAGAATCATATTTAATATCCAGCCACTAATATTTTATGCAGAAAAATATATTTGATATGTAATTACAATCGTTAAAAAGTCTTTATTAGTCGATAACATCTTTAAAAATGCAGCAAACTCAGGAATGTCCCATTAACACATTTACAATATTGCTATGCTGAATGTTTTGGTTCATAATACATCAGGGGATCAAAAATCGCATTGCTTGACGCCTGTGCCAAGTGAAATTTTCATGTCGGGCAGGTAATTATGTTAGCTGCATATGCCCGATGACAAGTGACTAATGTAACACCTTAAAACTTATTTTCATTTTGTTACAAATCTCAGGAAATCCTTTGGAAAGAGTTCGATCGTTTGAGCATTTATATATAGCTATAAGGAGAACTAAGGTAACCTTAACCCTAAATGCTGGAACGGTCGGAACTCTTGCCAATGCATTAACACAGCAAAACGGAAATTGTGTTGAAACGTTCACAAACTTAAGTTATTCTTCCCCTTTTACTGTCAACTAAGATTGGTAATTTCACCACTGATCGTTCGATTGAATTTGTACAATTAATCATATTGATGATCTTCAAACTTGGAAATATCGTCCAATACGCTTTACAGCTTATATTATTATAAAAATAAAGTATACATGCCTTGTGTGTGCAATCAAAATGTTTAATCATTGCAAACATGGTATATGAGGTATGATACAGTTTAAATTTTTTATATTAATATTAAATTAGATGTTAACGCAGTTCCGGAATATGCTCTTTGCAAATGAAAGGGATGTAAAGCAAGTGCTACCAGTGAGTTTATAATTTCAAGTTCACTTGAACAAAACATAAATATTATGAATTGTATTCTTATAAAAGTTGTAAGATATTTTAGTTTAATAAACCTTGTAGCAATTCTTTGCAAATGTAAATCTATGTTTGTGTAAAATTAATGTCTACGGTGAAGTTAAATTTCATTAGTCCTATATACTATATAATATAGTATATAATTTGGATGAAAAAGTAGACCAAACAAATAACAAAGTTTAAATCACTAAATGGACACCATTTAAAACATAAAGTTTAAATCAACAAGCAGAGAAGGCAGACAAAAGTACAATAAATAGTGGACACTACTGAACAGACATATGAATTTAGTACTTCTTGGGTAAGTGTTGTAACCTATTGCCAAAATTCTTTATTTGTGCAATTAAAACAATTACTTTCAAGATTGTTACATTATTGAGCATTGTATTAAATTAAGTACAGTAATTGAATTGGTTACCGTAAGAAGTATGGCCAAGTGGGAAAATATATGGTGCAAGTGAATATCCAATTGGCACTTGCCCTGTGGCAAGTAATTTTTTTGAAATTTTTTGAACCCCTGTACATAATTACATATTTTCACACACACACACGCACACATGCACGCACACACACATTATACTACTGTACGTTAGTGACTAATTCATAAAATAAAATAATCAATTTAAATTACTACGGTACTTAATTTATCTTTCATAAGAGGAGGCAATACGTAGCACATACTCTTGTCATAGGCCTATCCTGTCAATAACACCCCAAATATATCCTTCAAATTCAAAATGGAATCAATAATCTGTAATTGCATGCATGACAATGAACATGTATGCATCTGCAGTACTGTGCCACTCAAGAAAATAATTCCGAAACTGGGTCATGTATGATCGTTCATTTTCGTGGTCATATTTTTAACACTTGACAAAATAAAAAAGTACTAAAATAATCCTGGGACAATAGTGTAGCGTTTATGGGCTACAAAGTGAGGTCTTGGGGCGGTTTATAAATAGCAGGGTCAATGATCCACATCCACTGCGCCGAATCACCGGACATGCAAATTGTTTTGGATACAAGGTAGTGTTCGAAATAAGCACTTGTCCGTTTGACCTGACATGTGAAAATCTGCTCGGACAAGCAAAATGTACCTAAATGGTTGTCCAGTGGACAAGTAAAACTTTTCAATGCAGTTTAATTTTTAGCAATCAAAAATACAGTCCTTGTACTTAATAAAACAAAACATTTATTTGGACAAGTGAAAATATTGCTGGACAAGTAGATTTTTCTATGTATACTCCTTGCTCACGATATTTTTGCGGTTTAGCACGCGCAACGCCCCCTGGTGGCACTTTTATTCTCAGAAATATGATTACAGACAACATGTTGTTCTGCCCGTTAACAAATTTGAAGAAATGTCAAAATTTTGGATAAGTATTCACAGTTTTACTCTTTGGTCATAAAATAACAGAGAGAGTATTTTTTCTGACACCCCCATGCATATAAATAGCCCCAGTACTTAACATACATGCATACAATTCTGCTCTGACAGCTATCCGACTGTCGTCTGGTTGTTGACAATCAAAATGAGGCTATACACGGTCACAGTGTTACTATATTTAGAACGCACGACCTCTATAAAAGTATGGAAACATTTAAGGGCCATGCCTATATGTATTGGCAATTTAAACAAAACACATCACTTTTAATGTTCTATTCTTGGTTTCACTCGATAAATATTGATTATATAACTGTTGAATCTTACTAATATGCTGAACAATTTAAAAAATGCCCACACTGTCTTGCAGAAGAATAATATACCGTAATTATTATTACCGACTTTTCCATTGGAAAATGAAAATATTTTACTACAACTGAAAAACGAAACGTTTTAAGTTGACCTTTCTTCGTTCTTGTGTTGAAGTTTGTTTACTAGACATTACTACAAATATGTGTACAAAAAGAGTCATTTTTGACCCATGCGGTCCACTGTATTGTAACGTTTGCGATTTACCGCGATAGCGTGGTAACCTCCCTTGAACGGAAGCTAGTGCTATGGTGTACTTTCATCAACTGTTTTAATGTTAAAACTGCATTTATTTGTCAACACAATGCCATGGACGTGATGCAGATATAGCAAAAATTGTAACCAAAGTATATTTACCTTCATATATACTAGTGGAAAAAAGTTCCTGTGCATGGTAAAAAGTTGAATAAAATCATAATCGCAAGTTGTAAAATAATATTTTCAGGAGACATGTACCGAACCATGATGTTGAAAACTTTATCCTCGATATTGCAATCGTACATGTTGTTCATGTGCCGCACGTGCACAACTCGTAACCTGATTTGCTGATCACGTGGTACAGGTGCACATGTCTTTGTTCATTTTGCAACGGAAAACGGTAGAGGACAAAACCACTGGCTAGAAAAACAACTTTGATTAATTCTAAATGGCGTTGATGTCATGCCACACCTATCTGAATTTGAACGTCACCGCGAGGTCGGTATGCTCGAAACTGGAATGGCGCATAACGAGGTCGCAAGACATTTTGGCATGCATCGAAACATGATACAGAGTTTGTGGCGACGTTACCAACAGCAGGGAAACACCAGAGACAGACCACATTCAGGTCACCCGCGTGTGACTTCACAAGCACAGGACAACCATATTCGGGTAACACATCTTCTGAATCGATTTCAGGTGGCAACTTTGACAGGCAGAACCATCCCTGGGTTGAGAGTAATCAATGCCAGGACAGTTCGCAACCGTTTATTGGAGCACATCATCAGGCTGTTACGCCCAGCAATACGTCCTATTCTGCTATGACGTCACCGAAATGAGCGTCTAGCATGGAGTAGACAGTACTTACGATTCACCCGTCATGACTGGCCGGATGTACTATTCGCCGACAAGTCCAGATTCTATTTGGATGGTAGTGATGGTCGAAATCAAGTCTACAGACGTGTTAACGAACACTACACTGACACTTGCGTTGTGCAGCGTGCAGGTTTTGGTGGTGGGAGCATCATGGTGCGGGGAGGCATCACATCACACGGGAGGACGCGGCTGGTGATTGTGGCTGGAAATCTGACTGCCGTACGCTACAGGGATGAGATCATAAGACCGCATGTGCTCCTGTTCCTTCAAGGTCAATATGGCGCCGACATGTTGCAGCAAGACAACACTCGCCCTCACGTCACACGTGTAGTGACCGACTTTCTGGGACAGCAGAATGTCAACACACTGCCTTGGCCCGCTGTTTCATTTGACCTGTCGCCCACTGAGCACCTATGGGACGAAATGGAGAGACGCCTATGTCTCCTGCCAAACCAGCCGTTGACCTTGAACCAACTGGGTCGTGACCTTGTTCAGGTCTGGACCAACATCCCACAAGGGTTTCTGAACCATCTGGTGTCATCAATGAGACGTCGTTGTCAGGCCTGTGTGTACGCACACGGTGGACATACACAGTATAGACATTGTGAACTCACTTTCGACCCCACCCCTCTTCATGACCCAAGAGATTGGTAACGACAATGCCAGACATTTTTTTTCTCGATTTGGTATTGATCGTAAATAGCAAATAAATAATGTGTCAAATAATTGTGTTGATTTACTTACAAATAAAAAAATCACACCACTTTTAGTGATGCACATGAACTTTTTTCCACTAGTATATGTTAGTACATTTCTTTATTTCTTCCAAATAGTTAAGTACCGCGATATCATGGTACCCCAGTATACTTGTCCGGTGGACAAATAAAAAATTCTGCTTATTTCTATCGCTGCAAGGGGGTTCCTATATTTATGCACCATTTTAAAATGTTTATTTACTACAGACATAAAACAATTTGTAGTGTATTTCAGATAATGCACTGCTTCAATGGTGAGAGACACATTTTATCAAGTATTTTACAGTTCACATAGAAATTCAAAATGGTCTTTGAATGCGCGGATACACCGGACAGCACTGTAATTATAAATATGGGGGAGAACCGTTGATCTTGATTGACCAAATAGTATGCATTTTTTAATGTACGCACGTCATTACATAAACCACTCAAAATTAAGACTGTGTTACTGTGTAACTAACGTTCCTGGTTTTACATTTCTTCCTTATCCGTCGTCAAGTTGAATCCATTTTCCACGAACCTTTCGTATCAATGTTGTTTCTTCGTGTTCTGAATCACTTAGTTTTAACGATACTGTTTATTTCTTCACTAAAGAACATAATAGTGAATGTCGAACGTTAATGTAAAATAAACGTTAACGCAGACGACAAAAGTAAATGATAAGAGTGGTGTCCCTTTACAATTAGGACTTTTACGTTTTGAACGTAGTCATTAGTAACAACGAACCTGATTGGATCAAGTCAAAATTAAAGGTAGCTTGTCCCTTGGAAAAAATGTTTAAGGGTAGCGTTCAGGTACATGGCACATGCATTTGGAAAATATACATTCTTCGCGCATGCGCGGTTCATCATGTTCAATTATTAAAGCCACTAAATAAACTTTTTATTTCGAATATGCACAGTGGACGAACACTGATTTTTAATGGAAAAAAATCAGTTTGTTTAGAGCTGTGCAGCTATCCTGGTCCTCACCGGTCTCGGTGGCGTCGTGGTTAGGCCATCGGTCTACAGGCTGATAGGTACTGGGTTCGGATCCCAGTCGAGGCATGGTCTTTTTAATCCAGATATCGACTTCAAACCTTGAGTGAGTGCTCCGCAAGGCTCAATGGGTAGGTGTAAACCACTTGCACCGACCAGTGATCCATAACTGGTTCAACAAAGGCCATGGTTTGTGCTATCCTGCCTGTGGGAAGCGCAAATAAAAGATCCCTTGCTACCTGTCGTAAAAGAGTAGCTTATGTGGCGACAGCGGGTTTCCTCTAAAAAAAACACAGTGTCAGAATAACCTGGTGCCATATGTTTGACGTCCAATAGCCGATGATAAGATAAAAAATCAATGTGCTCTAGTGGCATCGTTAACTAAACAAACTTTACTTTACTATCCTTGTCCCCCCCCCCCCCCCCATGATCACTAACAACACTTGATGTCCATACAGACATAAGCTCATTAGCTCGAGTCACCTTTAGCTCTCCCCTTAGTAGGTCTCTAATATGTTGTAGGGGGAGCTAGAGATGACTGTGTGTAATACTTTGGCAACCGATGACCCAATGGTAGCCACCTACATGTCTAAAATACAAAAAAAATTCACGTTAAATCTGATGCCCCGAGCTTTAGTTTGATATTATTCTTGAGTCCAGTCATTACATTAAAGTTACATGTACCACATTGGTACTACCAATGTAGAAACCCGACGCCATTGTGCACCTGCGCTGTAGGCCTACTTTCTTGTGGCGACGTAGAGCAAGTAAGTTTAATGTCATGACTAAACTCAAGAACAATCAAACAAAAAACTGTGGCATCAGATTTAGGAGGAAATATGTATTTTAGACACAGTAGCTAGCTACCAATTTTTGTCGTCAACGATTGCCGAAGTAGGCCTATTACCGGTACACAGTCATCTCTAGCTCTCCACTACAACATATAAACAAAGGGGAAGGAAGGAAATGGGGGTTTTAACGACACAATCAACACATTTTATTTAAGGTTATATGGCGTCGGAGATATGGTTAAGGACCACACATACATTGAGACGGGTAACCCGCTGTCGCCACTTCCATGTGCTAGTGATTTTGATTAGCAGCAAGGGATGTTTTATATATGCACCATCCCACATACACGATAATACATACCATGGCCTTTGTTAACCAGTTGTGGAGCACTGGCTGGAATGAAAAATAGACCAGTGGGCTCACCGACGGGAATCCTAGATATATCGCACATCAGGCGATCGCTGTACCATTGAGCAACGTCCCGCCCCAAACAAACGGGAAGGCTAGACGTTACTCGAGCTATACGTTCATGTCAGTGATTAGTCTGTAAGATATCGATTTTCTAATGAACTCATTCTTAACTAGTTACAAAAATACACACAAAAAAAATCCAACAAAGTTTGGTTCGTTCACATCTGCAGTATTTACCTCCAATCTAAAGATCTGACGTGATATAAAACTGCTTTAAAGGTGCAATACCGCAATATATTTATTTTTTTGTCGTCAATAAGATTAACTGTAAAAAAACGAAACGTTTCGATTTTTCCCACCTGTTTTGAGGCTATATTTTTTTCCATATATATAAGCACTCGGATAGTCCAGTATTATATTTTTAATTATCATTACCACACACAATGACATTTTTGAAATGAACCAAACCTGTATACTCTTATTACAAGTTTTGTTCCAAATATATTAGTCCATGAGCCAGACCTAAAATTGGCACCATCTGAGGGCACCAAACAAAGCTATTATAATTGTTTTAGTACATTATAGGACAAAAAAAATGCATGATGGATTTTTCAATAGGGTAGTTTTACCTAGTTATCACACTTTTTAACTCAGAGAAATCTGTGTTTTAATGTTAACTAATGCACTTATAAACCTTGTAACCACAGTGTTCTTTGTGGGAGTTTTTGTCATCTGTCATACGTAAGTGTTCATTAAGGATCCGAGAGATGTAATTTGGTATCCATGAGCATTTTGAAATTTTCAAGATGGCGTCAAAGTTGGCTGTCGAAACAGAACTGGAAACATCTCGAATACATTATCAATAATGACGAAACTGTTGATGTTAATGACGGTGTTTTAGGTGTCAGAGAATTCATATTGAATTACTCCCAGCTAATCAAGACCACCACTAAAGTAGTCAGAACAAGAAAATTGAAATTTATTTCATTTTACATCAACTATAGCACGATTGTAAAATTAGGAATTTAGTTTTTTTATTCACCAAGGGATACATTTACAGCAGATGCTAACTGAGATATTGCATTATCTTTTAAATCCAAGATGACCCCGAAAATGGTCGATAGGTGTAAGACGTGGCTATATCTTACATTCTATTTTACCCCAAACAATATTTTTTACTTCAAATACAGGGTTTTATAGTGGGCAGGAAATTCAATTCTTGCATTAACTTTCTATTGAGAAATTTTATCGTTTCCATAATTCAAGATCGTTTACAAAATGGCTACAAAAACAAAGAAATGTGTTATATGCATCACCTGTAACAATCGCTTTGAATCGAATTGCTAAGTTTTGAAGTTGCTCAATCCATTAACAATACATGTAAGCAAAGTTATCTAAAATGTTATCTAAAATAACAATTCTTATGCAAACCTCTATGTCTTACGGGTAAACAAATCTATTTTGAAACTATCTAGAAGAAATGTTACATCATATAGACCAAGTCTATAATGCCAATCTGGTTGTGATAAATGGCCAAGTTGTAGTCAATAACTGATGTTTTGGTAAAGACTGGAATCAGTTTTTATCATTCCCATTTTCTGTCTCTTGATAATTCACTAGATTTGAATGGCCAGGACAATTTGTCTCTTCAAACTTGTCGAGACATCAAGGTTTCTCGCCATAACATTGTATTTTCTAGTGCATGTATCTGGTTATTCCGTTATACAAATCATATTACTAAAAGGAGTTGCCATATCAAATATCAACAAAAGGGTTGCTGCCTGGCAAAAATGATTGATTTTGAATATACATCACCCAATCTTAGATGGCCTAACAAGGCACAGACATAAAATACACCACCTTGAACACCAACATATTACCCAGTTGGCGAAATATGTTTTAAAAGCTGCATTGAATTGGACGATTTCAAGGGTGCATGGTTTCACTCCATGTGAAATAGTTACTGGTGGCAGTGATCTAAAGCTTCGTATTTTAACCAGTCAACGTGTGTATAATCTAAATGTAGCCTTTCTGGTGACTTATCCATATTAGCATCTAAGTCCCCAGGTTTAATAGGTTTAAATTCTTCAGGCAGAATTTTGTCAACTCTTGCTTTTGTAACTCTTTATATTATAGCAGTATTACAGCCTGGAAGGGCATGGATCATTAAATGAGAAACAACCTTTTTCATTGTTATTGTTTCCCCACTGCCCATTGCAGTTCTTGCTAGTAGCTCTATCATTTTGACAGAAATCAGAAGAAACATCTCTGAAATTATGCAACTATATAATTCAGTGTAGCTTTCAATAAAACAATACCAAATATTGAATGAAAAAAAAGGTAGCTGTCATTGGACAAATACTAAAACTACCGCTGCAATTCTTTTAATCATGTTAATAATTATCCACTAAGTTCATTTAGTTATGGCCGATTATTTCCACGTGTAGCTGAAGCATACTAGTATATTAGTAATTGTCATGTTATGGTGAGAAATGTTGGCGCCACACAATTATACATTTTGTTAGATAAATTGTCTTGGTCGACAAAATGCTAGGATAAAATATATACTATATAGTATCAATTATACAGAGATAGAAAATAAGAATGATAAAACTATAACGGATGGCTGAAATGTTCCGAGCCTATGATGAATTACGCTGACGGAGTCCGTTATTTTTTCAACAAATCCCCTCCGTGGTCTACAGTCTGCTGCCAACGAAATTGGAGTGCCTAGATCACACTAGTGTTGAATACTTCCTCCTGGTGGATTAAAATGTCAGCCACAGCAGAAGTGATATCATCATTTCCATAATGCTTACCAGTTTTTTCTTTAAGTTCGGGACGAAGTAGAAATCTGGGGGTGCCAAATCTGGTGAATATGGAGGATGATTAATAAGTTCAAATCTATTGTTATACAAAGCAGCCATGGCAGCAACATTTGTATAAGTGTATTGGAACCAAGCGTGCTGAAACGTTTGTTATACCCAATTTATTCCTTAAGGTAGTACTAAACCAAATAACTTCCGGCTGGGTCAAAGTTCGAGGTGCACCGAACTTTTGATAGAGAAGTGAACACCACAAGTCCTGTGATTGGTTATAAATGTGAGTGTGTTGGTTGTAAAAAATACTAGTTTCATCTGGGTAAAACAAAAGTGCAATTTTATTTCATCTAGTACCAATGTGTCAAGTAGCCTTGTGCTTGAAACATGTATGGGGTACCTGTAAAAAAAAGTACTCGAATTTTGTGCGAAACTAGGGTAGTCATAGACGCTACCCGTTATCTCAGAAACGAGCAGCTTGACCCCCATATTTTTCTGATTCACTTTAAGTGTAAGGGGTGGTAGTATTTATATCCGTGGCGTTTATGTCGGTTGATACGTTGCAGATAGGACTTTTAGCCACATATGTTACTATTGTCGTCTATGGGATTTGATTTGGTAGTATACACCCTTAACTTTCTCATGAGAAATGCCTACTGTATTGGCTATGTGATGTGTGGTGAGACGTCAATCATCCTTGTATTTTATCAACATTTTCTTTGGTAGTGTCAATTGAAGATTGTCCTGGTCTTGGATCATTTTTGATGCTCTCTTCTGCTCTTAACTCTGCTGCCCACCTCTTAACTATTAACAGTAACAAAGGAAGGATCATCATCCCTTAAATTTCATACCAATGCCACGTGGATAGCTGTTGGAGTTAGTCCTTTCAGTTGAAGATACCTGATGACAGTGCAGAAGCCAGTTTTGTCCATCTTTTATCAACATAGAATATCTAGACACATTGATGACTGTAGAGATATACTACAAGATTATGTAGTTGCTTCAAATGCAGCATATGAGCATAATTCATATTGTATTTAATACATGCAAACTGTTATGAATGTACAATATATCATTCGTAATTAATACCAGAACTTTTCGGCCACCCTTCGTATAAACACTAGTAACTGGTGACTTGCGTGCATATGCCCATTTATCACAGCAATGTTGGCATTGTGAACGATTTCATCCATATCAAGCAACTTATATGTAGATGTTTTTGGGAATGGATTGGTTTATCCTTACAATGTAGCAGTTGGTTTCAAAATAATTGCTTTAGGGGATACTTAAAAAATACAGTGGTAATTTTTTAGTTTTTACAACAATTTTGGAATCTTGGATTCATGCAGTGACAAAATGTATCTATTACAAAGTGATTACAAGAATTAAAATGTTTTCACATAAAAAAAAACCCTTTATTTGAAGTATAAATTATTCATTGGGGAATATATGTAGAATGCAAGATATGGCCACTTCTTACTCTTGGCAGCTATTTTCATGAACATCTTGGATTTAAATAAAAATGCAATATGTCAGTTAGCAAGAGGTCGTTATAAATGAATTCCTTGGCCCATAAAACTCATTCAATAACAAACATATCTTCCCAGTTGATGTAAACTACGATGTTACGATTTCGTTATAAATTACAATTTGCTTATATATTGGTGGCCATCTTGGATTACAATGTTGCAATGCCTTAATTAGCTGGAAATAGTTCAAAATGAATTCCTGGTGAATGTTGACAAGTACATTTCAGTTTGTGTGATTAAAACTATACACCGACAGATTAATGCAGAGAAATGTTATTAAAATTTTAGAAAAATACCCCCTCTCTACTAAAGCTAATTTTCGGACCTTAAGCTACCCTGTAGAAAAGTCCATCATGCTGTTTTGAGATCCAGATACATACACTTATCAATAAAGTATAGTTGTTTGGTGCCCTCGGATGGTACCAACTGGTCAAATTTGGGGTCTCTGCTCATGGACTATATTATCTTTATATCTTTATTGCATTCACTGTAGAAAATGTAGGGATGAATAATTCCATTAGCAAGTTTCACATCTTGGTTTATCTTTCTAAATTCTTGTTCAGTGACATTATTGCTGTATATATATCTATTTTTTATTTTTTTTTTAAATTTCAAAATAAGAATTAAATAACTGAATAAGATTTTATTTTTGGAGTGTCCTTGACCAGTTGGTTTGAATTCAAAGTGGTTTACAAAAATATAAACATCTACTTTTGTTACACTAATTTACAATAACCTTCAACTTTGTGGAAATAAAGGATAAAGGACCACACTTTAATGTTAGTAAAGCATTTTTTTTTTATTATTATTGTTGTTGTCAGGGCAAGTAGTAATAATGGCGAACAAATAGTGAACACTCTAGGATAATGTTATAGAAATCAAACAGCACCAGTAAACGTGCTAATGTGTCAAATTAGCATGATCTGAGGTAACTCGGGTTCAACAATTTTTCACGTCCTATGGCCATCGAGTCACAAAACCACCATCTTTATTTAACATTGGTTCACAGGTCAGATGATGTCATAGGCTTGGGGGGAGGGGGGATTTAGCTCAGTTGATAAAGCTCTCGACTTAGGTGCTTGTGTCGTAAGATCGAAACACCTTAGTGGATCCATTCTCCGATTGGGTTTTTTCACATTTCAGTTAGTGCACAATGACTGGTAAATCAAAAGTTGTGGTATGTGCTGTCCTGTCAGTACAAAAGTGTTATTAGTGGAAAAATGTAGCAGATTTTCAGACAGTCAAAACGACCAAATGTTTGACATCCAATAGCTGATGGTCAATAAATCAATGTGCTCTTGTGGTGTCATTAAACAAAACAAACTAACTTTTCATAAGATAGGATAGACAAAAAATAGTTCGAGGGAAGAGAGAGAGTAACAGACATGAAATATAACTTAAGTAATGATTCAATGATCAACACAAAAACACCAATGAGTGAAACATTTATTCAATATGGTGAACAGAAACCAAACAAATATATTTTATATATGGAGTGAACCTAAAGGTTCACAGAAAGTGACCACCACCAGTCAACAGCTAACTTGTCATTATGCTTTGTTCATTCCTCTGTTGTCTATATATAATAGCTTGATGTCTACATATTGCTTTATTTTAATAATTACCTTTATCCTATTAAATGTTGCATATTATCCTGACCTTGTTCATCGCATAACTTCCAACCTACTAATATTATTCTTATCAAACACTTGTGCAAGTTGATCAATCTCCAAAGCATCAGATGTGTAGGACAATACAAACAAAAAGTTGACAGAAAAACTGTACTGAATATCATACACGTACATAGGACAATACAAAGCACTTCAACTAATTTTCCCACCAGAGGACCATAGCAAGAATATCTAACCACACCAACCTCAGCCAAAGGATTGGGGTGGTGAGGTGGGGGGGGGGGAGAGAGAGAGGGGGAATCAACTATAGATTACATGTACATGTATACAGTATGGCTACTTTTTCCCAAAAATAAATTTATGGTCCCAATCTTTTGGTAACTCTTTTCATTTTTTTTCACATCCCAACAAAAAAGTGCCCATCTTTATAGCATTGTATCATAAATGACATGAATGAAACAATTTACACAACAGAATGAATTACGTTTCAACATGCATCGATTCCCAAAGATCTGCATGTGCATATCACTTTGATTATAATTCCACTACTTGGTCTGCTTCACCAAAAAAGTGTACATGTAGATCAGAACATCTTGTCAGTCTTACAAGTCTTACAGTCTAACAGCTTTTTATCTGTAATGGCTATTAAAGGTACCTAATCCTCAAAAACATTGTACGCTACCTTCTGCTTGAAACTTACATGGTTTGTTGGGGTTTTTGGGGTTAGTTTTTTTAATAATTAAAATTCATTTCTGTGCTTTGGTGTCTATAGAAGCTCAAGACCTTTTAGAAATACATCCTAGTGATCATGAATGTATTTATTTACTCATATCCAAACAATTTGTTTAAATTCTGGGTTCTGTAGTGAATTTGTTGGTCATTTAACACTCAGGAATATATTTCTCATTACTAGATGTGAAAAAATTACTCTTTCAAGCAATGAACCAAATTTCAAAAGAAATACCATTATATATAATGTGGTAATAGAATTAAGTACCTTTAACTTGGATAATATTCAAATATTAAAGTAAACAACCTTACTAAATGAAATACAATTAGTTAACAAAACAAAAATTAGTTATTTGAATTTTGAAAAGAAAATTAAATATTCAAACAATTTTTAAAAAATAAATTAAACTGTCCAATAGTCATTCTGCTTCTCAAGTCTACTTCGTCTTTTTCTTCTTCTTTGCGACACGTCTCTTTGTTTTAGAATCAACAATAAACTGAGACTGTTTCTTAATTGTATTTCGATTTGGAACATCAGCATCATCATCGCCACTGTCTTCGTCATCTGCAAGATGAAAACATTGTATATGTATATGGTATCATTTTCAAATGTGCATCACAGGGCATGGCCTAATAATGTTGTACTCTGATCTTACTAATATATCAAATGTGCATCACAGGGCATGGCCTAATAATGTTATACTCTGATCTTAGTAATATATCAAATGTGCATCACAGGGCATGGCCTAATAATGTTATACTCTGATCTTACTAATATATCAAATGTGCATCACAGGGCATGGCCTAATAATGTTATACTCTGATCTTACTAATATATCAAAATGGCATGATCATAATAATATTCCAGGGAACATTTTGTTTTCAAAATCTTGATTAGCGATATTTCTAGTCAGCTGAAAATTGATTAACAACTATACTGTTTAATGTTGTAAAATTGTATAGTAATTTCTGAAATTTGCACAGCAAATCGTGATGCAATACTGAAGAAAATGTTCCCTGTATTCTCAATAAAACACCATAAAACAATGCCCAAAAGATTTTTTTTTTTATGAACCACATTTTATAAATTACATACCCATCCATATATGAGAGCATGCATACACAAAAACACGCACTATAATTCTAATATTTGTAAAATAAAATAAATTAGTATACATTATAACATCCAATTTGTTTTAGCCGTTTGTGTTTGGTCTTTGAAAAATAAACCGTAATTGATCTGTCCATATGGCATGATTGACAACCAGTCTGCACCAAGGATCAATCACATTACACAGGCTAAGGATGCAACTTTCGCCATCGCCTTAGGCAAAACCAAGTAATCAGTATGTAACTGTTTTTATATAGTTAGCATTAAAATTAGTTCAAATAACTGTCAGCACTAACCAAATCATAATCAACAGATCATTTGATGCCACAGTGTAGTGACAGCAATAACTATGTCAAACATGTCACATTATCCACACATGGCATGAACAGCAGAAGTTTTACCTATCAAACACTGTTTGACCATTTGCCCATTATTAAAAGTACTGTAACACACAACAATTTAAAATCAGATTACACACAAATAAAAGTTGGAAAGACTTACATAATTAGATCACTCCCTTTTATAAACTAAGTTATCATTAAGCCCAAAATGTATTTAAAACAAATTGTGTTTGCTGGAAGGGATCTCGATCTAGCCAGGGCACATGATACATATAAAAAATCCATTGCTATTCATGAAAAACTGTAGTGGGTTTTTTTTCTAAAATTATATGTAAAAATTACCAACTGTTTAAAATCCAACAGCTGATGATTAATAAATAAAAGTGCTCTGGTGGTGTCAATAAAAACAAGAGTACAGGTGAGGTAGATGGAAAACCATAGATATTAATGAATCTGTTACGGTATGATTCAATTCTAATTATGTGAAATGTTTGCAATGGTATTAGATAAATAGTTTGTTTGGACAACTTATTCAAAGGCTAAACAATATTTTCCTATGATGTTCAGAATATAGACAAATTATTTTATTTATTTGTATCACAGTGACCTAGTAACTGTATGTGACACACCACCATCCCAAGTTGTTCCTACATGTAAGGTTTGATGGTCCTGTGCATCTGTATGCAAGATATGGTCCAGACAAGGATTTACTATTATTATTAGACCGTGAAAAGTAGGTCACAGTGACCTAGTATTAGTATGTGACACACCGCCATCCCAAGTTGTTCCTACACATGAGGTTTGATGGTCCTGTATGCAAGATATGGTCAGAACAATGATTTACTGTTATGTGCAGTAAACTGTGAAAAGTAGGTCATAATGACCTAGTAATAGTACATGATACACTGCCATCCCAAGTTGTTCCTACATGTGAGGTTTGATGGTTCTGTATGCATCTGTATGCAAGATATGGTCCGGACAAGGATTTACTGTTGTGTGCAATAGACCGTGAAAAGTAGGTCACAGTGACCTAGTAATAGTACGCAACACACTGCCATCCCAAGTTGTTCCTACATGCGAGATTTGATTGTACTGTATGCATCTATATGCAAGATATGGTCCAGAGTAGAATTTACTGTTATGTGCAGTAGACTGTGAAAGGTAGGTCACAGTGACCTAGTAACAGTACGTGACACACCACCATCCTAAGTTGTTCCTACATGTGAGGTTTGATGGTTCTGTATGCAAGATATGATCCGAACAAGAAAACGTTAACAGACAGATGTACGTACGGACGTACGGACAATGCCATACCATAATATGACCCATCATAGACGAGCGTATAAAAAGAAACCAATTATTTTGTGGGAAGGGAGGTTTGTGGGGGATAAGGATGTCTTGCCCAAGTAGACTGCACTGGAATAAAATATAGAAAAGATATGTACTAAATAACCAATTTATTAACAAATATCTGTATATGAATTAATTGTTTTCCACTTCGTTGGCATTTGAGGATTGAAGTATAAAATTTAAAATTTGTTTTAAAAAGGTACACTTTAACCTATTCATCTTTACAAACAGTGAGTACGGGATATATATTAAATATTGTTTTGGTCTTGTCTTTTACCTGGACTTGACGACGTTCGTGTTTTTGTGCTGCAATTTACCAAAGTAAAACTGGTTTCATCATTCTAACACACACTGTTCTCGTAAATGTTCCATATAGTGAAATACACAATGGCCTCCTCCAGTCAGCCTTTCAATAATGCATCAATATTTCTAAACAAATTCAGCAAAAACTTAATTGGTAGATCAGTTAATTTTGCTCTTTTTTCCTGCCTATTCGAATTGGCCACCATTGTTGAAAGTTGTCTAACCTAGCAACTGTCGTGAGGGGTCATGGTTAACTCGCCATATGGCAAGGTCAATTAATTCCATTTAATCATATAAGGAAGAAATCAGGGGAAATTGAGTGGTGCTTAACTTTTGACGATGTGTGTATGTACGAGCTTCAAGTGATTAAAGCAATGCAACCACAGACCTGACCAATCTGTTGGACGGACACACCCACACACTGACACACACTGACACACATACACTGACACACACACACACACACATACACTGACACACACACATACATGGTTAACAAACAGCATTCATAACCCTTCTGACCAACATGAGCTTTTGTTGTTAATTCCATTTTGGTCACTTTACTTTGTCATGCGACATGAATATGAATCACTAACCCACTGCCTGCAGCCTACATAAGACAATGAAAGAAATGAGCTGCAAATGCACTCACCATCATAGGCCAGGTCCCTTTGAGTTTGCGGAAGTTTCACTCGGGTATTGTAGGCAGGTAGTTTTCCTTCTATGGCTACATGGAACTGAAAAACACACAGGTAAATATGCCATATCACAGGTCAATTTGTATTATATTATATAAGGCATCGATGTAAGTCGAGTGTGTTTGTGAATTGTGTGTTGTACAGATGTCAGTACAACTAGAAGGAGTAATAATGTGAACTGTAACTTCATAAATGTGTTGCAACCTCTATGTTACAATGCCTACCGAGATTTCCCGTATTTAATCCCCAGGCTTAAATACAGAAAATACCACCTTGGAGAAGATAAAAATTTATCTGAAATTAGGCCCAGGGTTTAAATTAAGAAGTTGACAAAAATTATAATATAATAAAGACAAAAGGTGCAACTTAGGATAGTATCAGAGTACATAATAATTATCGTTCCATGACAACCTTAGTTATAAGCAAAATATGTTCCAATATTAAAAGAGATGGCAATTATTAACTCGAATTTCAGTTGAGGAGGGGAAAATCACTCATGCATTCTAGTCCTCTTGGTTTCATGCTTCCGATGCCTATTAATGTTTGTGTAAAGAGACTGTCCTGGGTTTGTCACCATTGTTAACATGTTGTCGACAGAGACCTTTTAATTACTCTTAATTACATATGAAGTAAATTTTTCTGTATCACATATCAGTGGCTGTATATTAAGTATGATTCTGATTGTCCTTAGTGTTTGTACTAGCTCAAACTTAATTTTATTTCCTAACATGCACTTTTTTGTAGGATGATCAGAAACAAATTGATACTGATATTCTGAACAAGAATTTGTATTCAGTATGTAATTTTAGTCGGTACAAAATGTTATAAGTCAGAAACAATGACAGCAAATTTAGTTGTGGATTCATGATGCTTAAATTAGCTATGGTTTCATGACGAAGCAAGTACCAGCAAATTGCAATTTTTGTATTATTAAGTTATTTAATCAGGTAAACATTATATTTGATATCAATTAATTTGAATTTGTGGTTGTTGTTTTTCTAATTATTATTATTACTTTTGTTATCACAGGAAATATGACATTTGCAACTATGATAATGAATCTTTAATTCTGGTATATTTAAAATTTAACATTAGGCATAGAAAGTTTTTATTTTTAATAGTAAATACCATATACAATATTTTGTAACCTAGGGGAGATTCCTGTTGGAAAATATTATCTGAATTTAAGCTCATGGGTAAAATTTTCTGTTTTTAAGCCCATAGGCTTCATTTCAAATAGGCTTAAATACAGGAAACCCCATATGTTGCAACCTGTACATGGGTTACCAGGCACTCGGTTTACTTCATTTCAAATAGGCTTAAATACAGGAAACCCCATATGTTGCAACCTGTACATGGGTTACCAGGCACTCGGTTTACTTCATTTCAAATAGGCTTAAATACGGGAAACCCCGTATGTTGCAACCTGTACATGGGTTACCAGGCACTCAGTTTACTTCATTTCAAATAGGCTTAAATACGGGAAACCCCATATGTTGCAACCTGTACATGGGTTACCAGGCACTCGGTTTACTTCGATGCAAATAGGCTTAAATACGGGAAACCCCATATGTTGCAATCTGTAAATGCGTTACCAGGCACTCTGTTTACTTCGATGCAAATAGGCTTAAATACGGGAAACCCCATATGTTGCAACCTGTACATTACAGGCACTCTGTTTACTTCGATGCAAATAGGCTTAAATACGGGAAACGCCATATGTTGCAACCTGTACATGGGTTACGAGGCACTCTGTTTACTTCGATGCAAATAGGCTTAAATACGGGAAACCCCATATGTTGCAACCTGTACATTACAGGCACTCTGTTTACTTCGATGCAAATAGGCTTAAATACGGGAAACGCCATATGTTGCAACCTGTACATGGGTTACGAGGCACTCTGTTTACTTCGATGCAAATAGGCTTAAATACGGGAAACCCCATATGTTGCAACCTGTACATGGGTTACCAGGCACTCTGTTTACTTCATTTCAAATAGGCTTAAATACGGGAAACCCCGTATGTTGCAACCTGTACATGGGTTACCAGGCACTCTGTTTACTTCATTTCAAATAGGCTTAAATACGGGAAACCCCGTATGTTGCAACCTGTACATGGGTTACCAGGCACTCGGTTTACTTCCATGCCCATTATAAGACCTCATCTAACATGGCTTTTAATACATGCTTATATGTTGCAGTTTAATATACTCTTCAAAAAAAGAAACGCAAAAGGGTACAAATGGGTTATAACTCCGATTTTATGTTTCCTACCGGTTCATGCTTTGTGAATATAAGGTCATTGCATGTCCCAAACACATTCCCACGGTTACATTCGATAAAACGCAGCTACTGTACAATAAAGTTCCAAAATGTGAATATTCGCAAAAACGCAGCCACGTGCAAACCATGTCACCACTGCACGTGCGTTGTCTGCACATGCAACATGAACACCGACAGTATAAAAGTGCAGGGTGTTCGCTTGCCTGGCCTCTGTATTTGGCCGACAGTTGACAATCCAGGACATGCCACGTCTCAGTGAACCGCAGAGAAACAATGCCATCGGCCGACTAGACGCAGGCGAATCCAGAACGGCCGTTGCCAGGGCATTCCATGTGTCCCGAAGCACCATCTCCAGACTGTGGGACCATTACCAGCAACATGGATCAACACGTGACCTCCCTAGATCCTGTCGACCACGGGTCACTACCCCCAGGCAGGACCGCTACATCCGGGTACGCCACCTTCGGGAACGATTGACTACTGCCACCTCCACAGCCACAGCAATACCAGGTTTGCGCAGGATATCCGACCAGACCGTACGGAACCGCCTACGTGTGGTAGGAATTCGTGCCAGACGTCCAGTTCGAGGTGTCATCTTAACACCACAACACCGTCGACTCCGACTGCAGTGGTGCCAGATTCATCGACAATGGCCTCAACTGCGATGGAGACAGGTGTGGTTCAGTGACGAGTCCCGATTTCTGCTCCGACGTCATGATGGAAGATGTCGCGTGTATAGGCGTCGTGGTGAACGTTATGCGGCAAACTGCGTGCAGGAAGTGGACAGATTCGGCGGGGGTAGTGTCATGGTGTGGGCAGCCATCTCACACACTGGCAGAACTGACCTGGTCCACGTGCAGGGCAACCTGAATGCACAGGGCTACATTGACCAGATCCTCCGGCCACACATCGTTCCAGTTATGGCCAACGCCAACGCAGTGTTCCAACATGACAACGCAGGCCTCACACAGCACGTCTCACAACGGCTTTCCTACAGAACAACAACATTAATGTCCTTCCTTGGCCATCGATATCACCGGATTTGAACCCAATTGAGCATCTATGGGACGAGTTGGACCGACGCCTCCGACAGCGACAACCACAGCCCCAGACCCTGCCCGAGCTGGCAGCAGCCTTGCAGGCCGAGTGGGCCACCATCCCCCGGGACGTCATCCGTACTCTGGTTGCTTCAATGGGCAGGCGGTGCCAGGCAGTTGTCAACACACGCGGAGGCCACACCCGGTATTGACTCCAGATGACCTTGACCTTGGTGGTGTGTCCTATCACTTACTCACAATGGACTAGAGTGAATTGTGAACAATCCTGCAACATTTGGTAATTATCGGACTCACCATTCAATAATGAAATCAATTCTCCAAATGTTACGACAATGTGGTTTTGCGTTTCTTCTTTTGAAGAGTATATGTGGCTTATGGTCAATATGTGTGGCCTATGGTTAATACATATGACCTTAGATTAATATGTGGCTTACAGTTAATATGTGTGCTTAAAGTTAATATTTGTGGTTTACAGTTCATACATTTGGCTGCTGTTTAATACATATCCCTGTTTAATATATGCAAATATTCAAAAGATGTGGACACTTAATACAGACCACCACTTAATGCATGCAGCCATTTATTGCTTGCAAATTTCACTGTAAATTGGGTTTCTCTGGCACACAATTTGTATTTTTGCTAATTTTTTCCATATTCAGATGATTGTTGTATTTCTTACCTCCTCTTCTTCCATCTGTTTAAGCACCTCATTGAGGTCCTTCCCATCGAGTTCCTCAAGAAGTTTGAGTAGTTTCTCTTCACTCCGTGATAGCTGATCCAGCACAAACTCTTCCGACGTCGGAGCAATCTGGGCCGTCGGCACATGACCTTTACTCTGTTAACAGCAACACACAAATGTTAATTATTCAGAATGTCCTCTTTCTTGTGCAATGAACTCAACCTTGAAATACTTTAACAAATGACCAACTAGTACTTCTCTGTCATAAACAAATCAATTCTACTTCTCTGTCATAAACAAATCAATTCTACTTCTGTCATAAACAAATCAATTCTACTTCTCTGTCATAAACAAATCAATTCTTTGTGTAGATTCTCAGGACTCACACTGTAACACATTTTGGTTTCGGCAATTTTCACATTTGTAGAGAATTTCTGTGAAAATTATTAAAATATGGTTAATTTAAGGAATAATTTATTAGCCAAAGACTAAATTCTGTAGACACATTGTATACAAATTAGCAATTAGCTAATTTGGCAATGTACAGGGTGAGCCCTGGATTCTATATATAAACATCAGTTATATATATGTATTAATACATGTATGAATTGTTAAGGTAGGTATATTATTAAAACTTCATTTGAAAGTTTTATGATTTCACGTTCATAGTAGGTAATTAATTTTCAGTTTATTCTTTAATTTTATTTATATTTACTTTATTTCTAATTTAAATTTATTTAAATTCACAAATTATTTTAGTGTATTTGTTATTTGTAATACTATTATCAACATTTACTTACCTGTAATGGATCCATTGAAAAATAATAATTAAAAAATTTCCTGACTAAAATGAGGGTAAATTTTTTATGTTAATTTCAAATGCTTAAAATGAAAATTCAGTTTTAGACATTACAAACATGATCAGCTGATGACGTCATAAAGAAACCTAACAACCAGAGTTTGGTAACAGAACTGTTAATTGATTTAACAGACAATTAGTGAGATCTCATTAGTTATTAAAAATAAAGTTAAAATGTTTGTTTTGTTTAATGACACCACTATAGCACATTGATTTACTAATCATCAGCTACTGGATGTCAAATATTAAATAATAGTTTTAGGGGAAACCCAGTATATTTTTCCAATAGCTTTAAGGGATCTTTTATATGCACATTGCCACACAGGACAGCACATACTATAGCCTACAATACACCAGTTGTTGAGCACTGGTTGGAATAAACAATACATTCAGAGAATGTTGTTTTTTAATTCAATCTTACAACACTACAATGCTAAGCCATTTCACAAACATTTATGTTATATACATGTACAATTAATTTAGTTATTCTGAATTATGGTCATTATTCATATATTAAAGGCATTGCAACTACAAATACATGGTCAGCATATTCCCATATTTGTATCTTAAACCTATAATTGTTTTTACATGTGTTGAATATAATAATTAAATTAATAGTGTTTTCTCTTGTTTCATGACACCAATAGAGCACATTGATTAATTAATCATCGATTAATTAATCATCGATTATTGGATGTCTGTAAAACAGTTAATAATTCTGACACACAGTCTTATGGGGGAATCCTGATAAAGAAAATTTTATTATAGCAGCATGTGATATTTTATCTGCACTTTCCCAGTTTCTTCTATATTACCAGACAAGACATCACATACCATTGCCTTTGATATAGTGGTTAGAAAGGGGAAATAATGTACAATGTTCACTAGTGAACTCACAGCTTTGAGATGATGCAGTTTATCAGCGAGATGCTCCACCCCGGCCTTGACCTGAACGAGGATCTTACACGCACGCTGGAGTCGGCGGTCCGCGTCATCACAACGCGACTCTTCCTTCGAGAGGTGTGCTTCAAACTTCTCCAGGATAGCCTGGCCGCTGTAACAATATACAAGCAAAATGTGTCACTTTCCATAAACCAGTAGCATTTTCAAAATCTTCAAACTCCTCCAGGATAGCCTGGCCACTGCAACAATATACAAGCAAAATGTGTCACTTTCCATAAACCATTAGCATTTTCAAAATCGACAGGAAGAGTGAACTGGACATTTTGGTAATATCATGATTTCCTGAGTCGCTTTAAGTCACCCATGAGTCCAATATATTGACAAAAATAATCTAAAATACTGTAGTTTATATCAAAGTAAATACATCCCAAACACATGTATTATCTTGATTTAACAAAAAACAAATGAAGAAAGAAACAAATAAATGTTGTTACAGTTTAGATCCTGGATAACTACTGACAGATTCTTATAGCTTATTTCCTCGACACTATGTAACTTTTCAAGCCAAACAAACCTGGACAGTTTGGCCTCCCCAGAGTATTTCATTTCTTCAAACTCCTCACGCAGTTTTTCCTTCTCCTCCTTCTGTCGAATGATGGTCTTTTCATTTTCTTTTTTCAAGTCCTCAAGATGACGAGTTGTGTCCCCTTGGTTTTCAAACCGGCTCACAACTTCCTAACAAACAATTATGTTCACAACTTAGTCAAACACAGTGATTACTTTATGAAATACAATTAAACATATACCAACTAGTACACTGACACTCTCAAGTCAAATATAATAAATATTTCTCTCTCTATGCCAGGGTTTGTATACCTCAATTTTTCAAGTTGATTTTCCATGACCCAAATAACATAATTCCATTTCCATATGATTACCAATAAAAAATTTAGTGATGAACTTGCATGTACATCATGTACATGCGGATATTTGCATTACAACAGTAATATCACTGCTAACTCTTATATATGTGTTTTCAATATATATTAACTGCACTCACATCTTTAGATATAGTTTCTTCTGTAAACACCAACAATAATTATCTGCATCCTATTTGATTGATATATATATCTTTCCTGGGGTTTTTTTAAGAAAAACAAATTAAAATATGGCTACCACAGGCTGCAGCTGCCAGTCTGGCAATGTGAAAATATATAGCACATGTTCTGTCATCGGTTGCCAGATCTGTAGTTCATGCCAGCACAGACGCATTGTGCTTTGTCATTTTTGATACAGTGCGCATTTCATTTTCGACTGGTACAATAGCTGCCATCCCAGACCCATGCACAACTTCAGTGTGTTTTAGTTAAAGAGACATTCCCGAGTTTGCTGCATTGTAAGATGTTTCCGACTAATAAAATACTTCTACGATTAAACTTCAATATTAAATATATTTTCCTGTTTAGAATATCAATGTCTGTATATTCAATGTGTTTCTGGTCGTCTTAATATTTGTTAGAAGCCCAAACTGGATTTTATCTTCAAATAATTGCGTACGGACGGAAATTTTTTTTTTTAGAAAGTAAAATGAAATTCAACCTAGTATAAATATTACAACGATTAGAAACACGTTTAATATACAGTCACTAATATGTTATGCTCAAAAATATATCTGATATGTAATTACAATCGTAAAAAAGTTTCTGTTAGTCGATAACATCTTAAACCCTGCAGCAAACTCAGGAATGTCCCTTTAAGAATAGTTAACTGTTTCTCATTTGTATGCATTATGTGTGCAATGTAATGCTGTAAAAGCATTACAATACCAGTCGTACGACTATCTAAATGCATTACACTTGCAACGTAATGCTGTAATAGTAGGGAGACAAATACCAGTCAATTGACTAATTCTAATGGGAACCAGTTCAGGATTTGTGCTTCTCGAAAATGATTGGATTCCTGATTTAAGAATTACACATTTTATTCAAATTTTATCTTTTTTCAGGGTGCATATATTATGATTTTCCATGACTTTTCATTAAAAATCATAGTTTTCCAGGTTTTCCAGACCTGGATTTTTAAATCTCAAATTCCACGACTTTCCAAGTTTTCCATGATGCATGCGAACCCTGTTATGCAAAGCAATATACTCAACAAAATTTATTAAGTACCAGTAAATATTTTGGCATTTTCCTTTAAACCTACATCCATTATAGCATTGGGAAGACAAATCAGTTTAATAATAAATCTATTCTGAATGTTTCAAAACGACAAGAATTTCATGGAATTAAATATCTCACCTACCATAAATTGATTGGTTGATTAAAGAAATAATTTGTCACGTCACCTTCAGGATTAACCTTGTTAAAAAAGTAATAAACCCTCCCCAAAAAAGTAATTTTAAAAATTAACATTTTAACATATATTGAGATGAACATTCATAGATGCAACTATAAATCAAATTTCATCAATCTACGAATTAGAGTTTGTGAAAAATGGAGTTAAATGCAAAACCTGACATTGTCATCATAACAGGAAAAATAATTCCTTCATCTCGCCTTTTAACTGTGTGAAGGTTAGAGAAAACATATGATGATGTTTTGACTGTTCAATACCATTGTGTCTGAGACGCCGGTCGCCTCCTTGATTCTCTTGAAGGCCTCTTCATATGTGGTGATCTTCTGTTGTTGATCTTCCCCGGTCAGTGCTGCCTTGTCCTGGGGAGATAACTCATCCTGCTGAATGGAGCCCCGCTGTTGCTGTAAGATCAAACGATTGTTACAAGTCTCTGCAAATTGAAAATCAAGGTAACCCGAGCATCAGTTACGTAAAAACATTTCATTATTGCATAACCCATGAAGGCACAACACCACTTGTACAGCCCTTGCAATTTGGAGAAAAATGTGCATAAATAAAATGCTTTAATTAAAACAACACTTTTGACTCAATTGTATTTGTCACAATAACATACATGAGTAAAAGCAATGCTGAATGTAATTATTTTACCTCAGCTTTGACATCATCATTCCTGAAAGATGATGGGAATTTCAAGGACTGTTACAGGTAATACTGAACCAAATACATTCTGTCTGGGTCAAAGTTTGAGGTGCACCGAACTTTTGATAGAGAAGTTAACACCACAAGTCCTGTGATTGGTGATAAATGTGAGTGTGTTGGTTGTAAAAAAATTAGTTTCATCTCGGCAAAAAATGTATCCAATTTTATTTCAAGTAACCACATGCTTGAAACATGTATTGAGTACCTGTAAAAAAAAAAAGTACTCACATTTTTTGCAGAACTAAGGTAGTCATAGACACTACCCATTATCTCTGAAATGAGCAGCATGACCCCCAATGTTTTCTGATTCACTTTAAGGGTGAGGGGTGGTAGTATTTTTATTCGTGGCATTTATGTCGATTGATATGCTGCAGGTAGGAGTTTTAGCCACATGTTACTATTGTTGTCTATGGGATTTGCTTTTGTAGTATACAACAGTAAAATGAGACTGGACTATATTTCCTAAAAGCAACAGTCATGTGGTTCTCTCAGCACTGTGATATTTTTCACACTGATTACTAATCCATCTTCCTGTTTAAGTCTACTTATCATCCTACTTTAGAGAAAAGAAATCATTTACAGTATCAAATACTTCAGATTAAGCGATGAGTATGTCGTTAAATAAAACATTCCTTCCTTCCTTCAGAGGGTGTGGGACGTAGCTCAGCGGTGAAGCACCCGCTTGAGGCGCAGTCAAAACAAAACAAACTTCTGGTTTTTTCCTTCCTCAGATCAGCAACTATAGAAATAAGTTACTTACCAGTCTCTTTTCTATTCTCTCATGTTGCATTTTCTTTTCTTCAGCTTCTTTCTTCATCTTCTGCAGTTCGATTTCTCGCTTCTTCCTCTCACTATAGACTGTGTCCTCGTGGCGTCGCAGCTCACTGACGGCCGATTCCTTGGCTAGCTGGGCATCGTTGTGCATGGCTTTTAACTCTTTCAGCTCCTGTCGTGTCTTAGCGATCTCGCATTCTATAGCATCCAGCTTAGCAGGGTAACTCTGGGCTTCCTAACACAAACACAAAACATATCATTTGATAATAGTAATACAAAGCATTAGGAAGAGAACAACTCACTAGGCTTGAGTTCATCAAAATGTGTTAAAAGGATAAACTGCTTGATTCATTATGTACTGAGATATAAACTAATTTTACTTCCAGCCTTTCTTTAAGAACAACATATCCTTTGTATTAAATTTGCAATTAAAACCTAAAAGAAAAAAGCAAATTGAGGTTTTTTTACCAATAAAATAGTTAACATTCAAAATATTTTCTGCTAAATTGCATCATTTTATTCTTAAAATCACAGAAACGTAAGAGATAAATAAAGGCATGGTCCCACAGACTATACATAACCTTCTGTATACCACACCTACACATGCATAGCAGCTGTAAAACACCATGATCGCAAATATTTTAAAAACAAAGCAGGTACATTAAACACAACTTATGTTAAACAAAGGTATTGGTAAGGTACATGATACACCCGTCATGAGTTTGATGAAAAGTAAATCATGGTGACCTAATTATTGTATGTGACACACCACCATCCCAAGTTGTATCTGTATGCAAGGTTTGGTGATCCTATATGAATTGACAAGGAAGATATGGTCTGGACAAAGATTTCCTTTATTGTGCAGTAAATTACATGGATGAAAAGTAGGTCGTGGTGGCCTAAAAATGGTACGCTACATATCACCATTCCATGTTGTACTCGCATGCAAGGTTTGATGATCCTATATGAATGGATAACAAAGATATGCTCCGGACATTAGTTTTTACCATACAGACGCATGGTCGGGCAGACAACATCATACCATGTACAAAACTGCTGAAATAAAATGTCACCTGCCAGCAGAACACTGTTACACTATCACAAATATTACAAGAAAGAAAAATCACTGTTGTGATTGTAAAAAACAATGCAAAAGTATTTCACACATTACATTATGTTAGAAATTGTTGAAGTGAACTGTCACCTGTTCAAATCGTGACTTGATGTCTTCATACACTCTTTTCACCTGCTTGGCTTCCTCACACTTCATGCATACTTTGTCATAGCTGTTTTCCAGATAGCGCATAGTCTGGAAAATAGAGTACATACATCTACTTATCATTATGTGACCTTTACTAGTTTAACAATGGAAGTAATTTCATTATGATAGCAACAAACAAGCAAATTTTTTTAACCATTTCTGTAATATAAACAATAAACCATTGTAATTTGGGCCAGTTTAAAAGAAATACTTTTATGTATACTGATTTTAACAATATAGGATTTCATACTTGTGTTGTTAACACACATTGTATTAGTTGCCTGGAGACTGTGGATTCTCTCTATCTGTTGTGAGACACTTTAATAGTAGTATACGCAGTCTGGAGTGTGGTAGGGAAGTGATTTTCAAACTTACAAATACTAAAATTGAATGTATCAGAGTTTATAATTTTTTGACAGGAATGACATTTTTGCACACCCCAAACCTCCCTGGTCAGGATGCATGTGTGACAGAGTGCTGGAGTAATCACTCCTCTTAAAAATGATAGTCCAATTAAAAATGAGTCTGATTTTTGTTTTTCATTCCTCTTAAACAAAAAAGACAGCCAAATTTTATTTCCAGTAAAACCAATAGTCTGATCTGATTTCCATCAAAAGTGATTTTATTTCTATTAAAAATGACAGTCAGATTTTACTCATTTTATTTACATTTAAAAAAAATTCCTCTAATTTTATTCCCATTAAAAATGACTGTCTGATTTTATTCTTAGTAAACAATTGTACTGGGAATTTATCTTATTAAACACGATAGTCTGAATTTTTTCTCATTAAAATTGGTTCTCCAAATTTATCCATTCAAAATAAGTCATATTTATTCTCTTTAAAACCAATTGTCCGGCTTGACTCACCTGGGCGTCGTGTGACTCGCCCTTGTCTGTCGCGACTGCGTCCGATGCATCTTTCTTCATGGCATCGCATGACGTCTGCAGCGTCTCCAGCTTCTTCTGCTTGCACGCCGTGATGTGACGCAGTGCATTCAAACGCTTCATCGTATCCGACACTTTGTAGTCGTATATGGAAATAGCTTCCTGCAAATAAAAACAAATTACTTTCAGGACCATAACTACAATGGAGTTGTGGATAACTGCCTCTCCAGAAAAAATTAATCCGAAAACCTGCTCTTGTAGTTTAGAAAGTTCTACATGTTGAAATGCTCTGTTTATCTAAGTTCAGAAGACCCTAAATAAATGTGCTCCGATTCTTTTTTGTACCGCTATATCATAAATTTACTTATTTAGACATAATGGTTTTCTGTCACTAGCACAAAATAGTAGGTATATATCCATGCAAAACATGAACTCAAGTCATAAAAAACCAAGTTTGGGTAATATATATTTTGTCTGTTACATGACCTCAACCTTTCAAATCTGCTAATGGCCAGTCCTAGATGTTCATCAATAGCCATTGTGTACATAATAAATATTAAACTTCAGTTGAGTGGCGACTTAAGCATTTACGAGAAACCCAGTTCAAATATTTTTCAAGAACATTTGGCAATATATACATGTATATATCATAATATATACAGACTATTTCATGGGGGTTTTTGAATACGATTTTTGTCAACTTGAGATATGTGAAAACCATATTTTCACTCACTGCAAAAAACCACCATGAAATTGGTCTATTTATTATATACATCTTTCCTAATTTTTGACAATATCTTTCACTTTTTGCTAATATCTTTTGCTTATCCTATCAAAAACATGTAACACCGAGATATATTTCTTCTGAGGGAACTTTTCCAGAAAATTTACTTAACCATAGACTTTTTTTTAAATGTCTTTATTTAATTATTACATTAACATTTATTTCATAATACTGCTGTGCAAAAATACCTAACATAGCGATCCTAAAAAAAACCCCACAAAACCAAAATGAATCAAACGTCGTTAAATTTTAACGTACACTCAATGACAAGACATTGTGTCATCATTATTTAGCTTCATATTCAATTCGTTTTAGATATTTTATCGTAATTGCACTTCATATCCCTTTTTTTATAGGTACAGTTGTTTAAATAACATTTTTGTATTTTTCAAAAACAATCAGATGCATTGGTAATCATCAAACTTAAATACGAAGAAACAACACAAAGGGAGATAATTTAATCATTAACTTTTACAAAAAGGTAAACACTATTTCTATATTTTCACTGCAGCTAAAATACAGTGAAAATATGACTTGTCACCAGATATCACTTTTATAATTTCTGTAGATCTATATATTTCATTGCTATGTACATAATAAATGTGTACATATGTAGGTGGCTATGTTAAGCATCTCCCTAATCTATGTCCTTGGAACGTATAAGACTAAATTACCGGGTAAGTCTTTCCGGTTTAGGTTGTTTCAGTGCAATTCGATAATTTGACAGTCAGAACTAATCATATTTGTATGTAAAAACAGCAGATAAAATTTGCTGGTTGCCAGCGTATTTAAAACAAATCCACCTACAAAACCTGGTGAATTTGTTTATTCAAATATAAGATTTTGAATATCTAACCCCAGATGGATGTACATGATACTTACCTTTCCTGTTTTACTTGACAAGGCTGCTCTCTCCACTGGCTTGTCATGCAAGGCTTTTCCAATGACATGTTCGTCTTGCTACAATCAAACAGATTTACAACAATTAACAAACACATGATGTCCCCAGTGTATAACTATCATTTGTAGATACTGTAGGCATGCTCAACTGTGTTACAAGTACAGGCCTCGGAGAACTGTTCAGCTAGTACACCATGACTGGTATATTAAAGGCTATCCTGTCTATGAGATGGTGCACATAAAAGACCCCTTGCTGCTAATGAAAAAATATAGCGGGTTTCCTCTCCAAGCCTATAATATGTCAAATGTTTGACATCCAATAGTTGAAGATTAATAAGTCAATGTGCTCTAGTGGTGTTATTAAACAAAACAAACTTTAAATGAGAACTGAAAATTTTCATAAACTATTTATGGGTTAAACAATAACAAGTTGAGGCAACCCATTTTGTGTACCCTGTCTTGACCATGTAAATGATGTCCCATATTTGTGCGAGTGGAAATTGAGTTATATGCAAAATTAGGCATGTGCAAGTGACATTTGAACAAAATTACACAGTTTTTGTGATCTGCAATTTATATATCATTTTTAACATTCATCCAACTGAAGAACTGTATTAAGAGCTGAAATCTCAAGGACAATTTATACAGTTAAGCTTTTGAACAGATCATTCTGTTTCACTGTCGCTAATGCTATGATGTACGTATCATGTTCTTTGATTTATAGTGGCCATCTCCAATGTACACTTTGTTCTAAAACATGGAGAAGAAATCTGTAACTTACAACTGATGTTCTCTGTTGATGGTCAAAACATTTTAACAGGGCTTGAACTTAATGATGGCAATAGTGCCATCACTTAAGTTCCTCAGCAATGATGTACATTATCTGCCAGTATAAAACATAATTTGTACATTTGACATACAGCAAAATAACCTTTCAGTCATGTTTAATTTAAAACAAAATGCTGGAGGCATGCAGACTCAAAATTGCTGTTAGTGGGCCCTTTCGCCCATTCACAGCAATATTTAGTTTTTTAATTGCTGTGGAAGACAAATATTTCAGTTTGAGCCCTGCGTTAATTTATGTGATATGAAGGAGATTGTGAGTTTTAACACAGTTCATAACTTTCGTTAGTCATCAAAATCCACCATTCTCAGTCACTTAATTTTGAAGGCATTATGTATCACTCTTTTTTTTCCAGGATTTTAAAGAAATTTTATGCGATGAACCATGTCAAAATGATATTTAAAAGTAGTATTTCTGAACTCAAACTTGATGACGATCCCAGCAGCAATTACCTTAGTTGTGACATGGATTGCTGTGGGTTGGCGACTTTAATTTACTGATGACAACATTTTGCCACTGAATAAATATTATCGCCAGTGGTGGAAGGGATAACGTTTGAGTTTTATCCTTGTTGCAAAGTTACTCGTTTAAAAATGCTGTAGGCAGGCTCAATATTGCCATTAATGTAGGTGAGCAATTTGCTTATGGCGAAAATGTATCAAAATTGCCATAGGTCACAAATTGTTATGTTCAAGCTATGGTATTTTGTCTGTAAAGAATACGCTATATCTGTAAAGAATACACTATATCTGTAAAGAATATAGGCTATATCTGTAAAGAATATACTATATCTGTAAAGAATGTGCTATATGTGCATGTTATCAAACCGATCCTGACAAAAACACACCTTCAGTTTGTCACTGAGACTCTTTCTAAGTTCCTTGGTTTCCTCACGCAGACATTTGATAATTTCTCGATTCTTCTTGATCGCGTATTCAGACGACTCATAGTATGCCTTCCGATCGCCATCTGAAACAGTTAAATATCACACACCATTGAATTTAATACTGCATCATAATTCCATACACACAAATTGTAAACAATAAATAGCAGCAGGGCTTCTAGAACTTTGTAAACATCCACTATAGCCATGGGATCAGTGATTTTCAAAATCTATTAGACATGGTTAAAAATCAACTACTATAGCCCTTCTTTTGTGTACAGGTACTGTATATTTGTACTAATAATACTAAAAAGCAAAAACAAAACCCAAATATGGCCATTTCATTTCATTTTAACTTATTTTCATGTTTATATCCAATTAAGGTTCAAGGATGCTGTCCTGGACACACACCTCAGCTATCTGGGCTGTCTGTCCAGGACAATGGGTTAGTTGTTAGTTGGTTAGTGAGAGAGAAGAGGGTGTAGTGGCCTTACACCTACCCATTGAGCCCTTAATTAAGAACTGGCTCTGGGTTGAAGTGGGTACCGGGCTGCGAACCCTGTACCTAGCTACCAGCCTGTAGTCCAATGGCGTAACCACGATGCCACCAAGACCAGTCCAAATATGGTCAAAACAGTTTAAATCACAATACTGATGTAATTTGTAATATGTTTGTTTATTTGTGTAAATAACATTAATTATTCCCAATGAATATATTTTGTTGTACACACTTAATTCAGGACAAACCCGGCTGCACCACAATTCAACAACGTACTCGTTAAATACATAGGTGTTGTTGGGGTTTTCCCTATACACAGTGTGTGTTGTACTCATTAATATGTGAAATAATTGTTACCAGCAAACTTGAAAATATTCAATCATGAATGTAAAGGTTTTTAATTTTATAAACATAAGATTTTTCTTGTATTACAATGGGAATCTTTGCCTACTGGATGGTTTTTGTTATATGATGGCAGAGAGATGTAACTGCAAGTGCCCATCTAATAATATTTTGTAGGAGGCTGGGAGGATTATAGTATAGCTGCTAAGACCTGGCCATGTGTGTGAATGTGGGTCAACTCACCTCAAAACCAACTCGCCCAGTATTTACTGTCCATAAATAATTGTGACGAAATTAAAAATGGACAGCTACAACTTTGGTGTCATTTTATTTATTAATATTACAGTGAAACTGCTATTACGACCATTTATTAAAATAGTTTTACATTGTGGAGATCCTAATATCGGATAAACAATAATCTGTGAAGTCTATTTTAACCACGTTTGTGCATTTGTCCCATATATCCATAAAGGAATGATCAAGCAAGGCTGTCTGTGGGATGGTGCATATAAAAGATCTCTTGCTGCTAATCGAAAAGAGTAGCCCATGAAGTGGTGACAGCGCCTTTCCTCAATAACTGTGTGGTCCTTAACCATATGTCTGATGCCATATAACCGTAAATAAAATGTGTTGTGTGCGTGCGTTGTTAAATAAAACATTTCCTTCCTTCGTTCATAATGAAGAGGAAAATACATAAAAATAATCAAAGAGTTGGAAAAACCGTTATATGCATCACGTTTAGGAATTGTAAATCAACTTTAAACTTATGTTGAACAGATATGTGTAAGTTTATTACATAAATACTACTTTTAATGAAAATATAATCATTTACGATTACAGTACTGTGTAACGTTTCGTTGTTAAATATGTTATTTATTTTTGGAGAAGACTTCAAAAATATGTTCAATCAGAAGTGTCCTACCGTTACTCTTTATTATATAACGTTACTATACAGCCGTGTCTGGTGTATTGCCACGTCCAGTGATTCGGCGCACTTGGTATTTTGCTTAAGTATGGTTAAGAAGTTGTCATGTTGTCGGTGTTTTTAACGAATTAAAGCTGCAGTCCTTGGAATATTTTTATTATTTAAGCATTTAGAATAGATGATTCAGTTCTGTTTGGTACATAAAAGGTCCACCACATCGCTATAGTTTCGCAATGCTCGCTTATCTACATTATCTAGGTCAACTACAAAGGCAATGGCTAGCTTTGTTTTTTTTCATTTAGCAGGACACCAGTAGAACTAGGACTTTATGTGATTTGCACAGGCGCTGAGCTTCTCATGTGATTTTGAACAAATTTAACTTTTTTGATCAAGGGGTTGTCTCATATCTCCAAAACATATTTATATTCATAGAGGTATGGTACATAACCTTTCCAGGGGTCGGTGGGGGATTTGCCTCCAAATTTTGACAGTGGCCAGCGGCTGGCATTTGTGTTACATGTAAGTGGGTGTTAATAATTACATAGCGCTCTAGAGGTAGAGGAAGAGGGTGCTGTGTTCGATGTACGTAACATTTGTCAAGACTATATGTTATTTTTATTCATTACTTAGACCTAAAAAGGTGTTTTTTGGAAATGCGCGGTCAGTCTAGGATCGATACCCATTGACAGGTATATAAAATACCATGGTATGTGATATCCTGTCTGTGGGATGGTAGATATAAACGATCCCTTGCTAAAAAAAAAAAAAAATGTAGCGGGTTTCCAAGGCGCGTGTGCAGGGATTTCAGCGGTGTTAGGGTTATAGACTGTGTTGAGCGAAGTTTATATGGGGCCATGCTCCCCTAGAAAATAAAAAAATTTAAGCTTGGGCAGGTAAGGGTTTCGACCTTCAATACCCTCCCCCTGCACATGCACCCGATTCCTCTCTAAGATTATATGTCAAAATTACCAAATGTTTGACATCCAATTGATGTCGTTGAACAAAAAAACTAAAAAAAAACAACTAACTTTACCCTTTCTAAATGAAAGAATATTTATTTGAATCTGTCGATTTTAACACACGTAAAATTAAGAAGTGAAAACGTTCATTGTCTACTTTAGTATATTTTATTTTAAAAATATATACATGGTCAATGTGTTACTAGTATAGAAACTAAACTTTAAAAGTTCTACTAACACTTTATAAAATATTAATTCTGAAATAGGAAGGTACAACTGTCGATAATACGTTGTTAAGATCAAACCGGTTTTAACGAAAGATTCTAGTACCGTATCCTCAACCAAACGTTCTTCATACAGCGCAAGATTTCTCAAATAATTTTTTGAGACTAACCCTACAATTTGAAATCGGCAAACGCACGTGTTAACTGAAACTGACAACAGGTTTGTGCTTTGCCAAGCAATGGCGGCACAGGTGATGAATCGAGCGGATGATCTCTGTTCATAGCGAACACACAAAAGTGCATTTGAGCTTGTATTTCATATTTGTACATGTTATAATATGGTAACCAGAGACTGTAACTTTAAAGTTCAATTCCTTTTTCAATGGTTAATCACGTATCAACATATTTATTGTTACGGGTGCAATTAAAAATTATTAGAATTATCAATAATTATATCATAATTTCAAAATAAATCATTCACCTGTTTTTTGTGTATATAAATGCAAAGTAGGTCAGCGTTATTGATATAAGAAAGTTAAAACAAGCATAAAAACACCTTTCTCTCATTTTCAAAATTATAGTAAACCAGGGTTCGATCTTAACGGTAGTCCGGTAGTCTGAGACTACCTGAAAATTAACAGGACTACCTGAAGCTGCAAACACAGTCTTTCACCCCCACCCCAGTCAGTTCGCCCCCACAAAGATACCACTGTGTCGATGTGAATGTGTGGTCTGGACCCATCTGTGTGCGGAGCTTCCTCTAGTGCAACCCTACATGTGTAAAAGTGCTCTTTTTAATTTTATGGAACACTTTATATATATATATATATATATATATATATATACCGTAATTTCCTGCGTATTGCCCGCTACAGTAGATAGAGAATTGGATTAAAGCTCAACGTGAAAACGGAAGGTCAGTGTCGACAGTGTTGATTAGGTTAAAAGCGCAAACCATGGCTAAAGTAATGAAACTGAGTATTTTTAAAGGTGGGCCAACCTGGTGTTACCGATTCATGAAAAGGAACGATTTATCAGTCAGAAGTCGTACGACTGTAGGCCAATCTCTCCCCGCCAAATGGGAGAAAAAAGTTAGCGATTTCCATAATTTTGTTGCACGATCGAAAAAAATGAACAATTTGAAAACAAATTTAATTGGTAATGTGGATGAAGTGCCCATGTATTTTGACGCCCCCCCTAACAGAACAGTTGACTGTGTGGGTTCCAAAACCGTGACTATTGTAACAACTGGCAATGAAAAAACCCATTTCACAGTTGTACTCGCTTGTATGGCTAATGGTGAAAAACTACGCCCAATGGTGATATTTAAGCAGATTACAGTTCCGAAAGTAACTTCTTCCCCTGGTGTTGTTGTATGTTACAACAAAAAGGGTTGGATGAATGAAGAAAAAATGTCTGTTTGGACACAAGGTGTTTGGAAAAAGCGGGCAGGGTAATTTTTTAGTCCGGCAAAGTGCCTTCTAGTTATGGATAGCATGTCAGCTCATAAACTTGAAAGTGTCAAAAGTGAACTGAAAATGCTGAATACTCATATAGCGATAATTCCAGGTGGATTAACAAAACAATTACAGCCACTAGATTTGACAGTGAACCATGTATTCAATGTTAAAGTACAAGAGCAATGGGAAGCTTGGATGTCTGAAGGACTGCACACGTACACAAAAACGGGACGCATGCGCAGAGCTTCTTATGTCAAAGTTGTGAATTGGGTGCTGAAGGCATGGAAGTCTGTTGATAAAAAGATAATTATTAAAGCATTCCATAAAGCTGGAATATTAGAAGCATCAGAACCTTGTGATAGTGACAGCAGTGATGACAATATTCCCGTCCACCATAGCAGGTCGCTTACAAGAAACTCAGTTGCAGCTTTTCGAAAGTGAATTGGAAGACTCCAAATTCGACGGATGGGACTGAACTGTCACTGTGTTTTATGTTTAACACCTTTAATTGTGTTTAAAATAAATTTTTGCATACCGGTACTATTATTTACTTTTATGATTTAGTTTTATCAGCATGCATGTTTATTAACAAAATAAAATGAATAATGATCACATAGTCCGCACCGCCAGATAGTCCGCAGGAGGCATTTTTTGAGGTTTTAAATCACATAGCCCGCGGGCAATACGCAGGAAATTACGGTATATATATATATATATAAAAATTAAACTGGTGATTATATCATCGGTGCCGGACTGACTCATGATCCGTCCAAATCGTGGAAAGATAACAATTCCTCCCTTCTAAGAAAAGAAACATACACACACACACACACACACACACACACAAACACACACACACAAACACACACAGAGTTTAACATGCCTCTAAAGAAACATACACACACACACAAACACAGAGTTTAACATGCCTCTAAAGAAACATACACACACAAACACACACAGAGTTTAACATGCCTCTAAAGAAACATACACACACACACACACACACACACACACACAAACACACACAGAGTTTAACATGCCTCTAAAGAAACAATACAATAATTGTTAAAAAGTAACAAATAATTGGTAGTTGGGGAAAACTGACTAAAAGTTTGGGGCTAACTGACAAATAGTTGGGGGCGAACAGGCAAACAGTTGGGGGTGAACTGGTACATGGGGCGAACAGGTCAAACTGGGGGCGAAACATCATGGATTCATGTACAGTACCATAGTACAGTCAGTTTATCAATAATGGACCACAATGAATAACAGATTGTTCAAGATAAATAGTTTTTAAAATATATTTTTACAAAAATAGCTACAATTTTGTTATAAAGGCAATACAACATATAATATTATTGTAAAGAAATAGTTTAAAACTATTTTGACTGTTATCTGATATTCACCGAGTGGACCACTTGAAACCTCAAGGTACTATCTGAAATGAATGTCAGGTAGTCCTGTTAACACTCTGAGAAAATGGTGAAAATATATCTATGTAAACGGTATAACTATTTGTTTCGGTTATTTTTATTTACACCTTAATTGACAGTCATTCCAGTTCACAATTGTCACATTGTTACCAAAAAATAAAAGCAAAATAAGATCCACATGTGTGCACAATCTACCCGAGAAAAAAAAATCCATGTAGGCATCTTAGCCATGCATGACAATGAACATGTATGCATCTGCAGTAGTGCCACTCAAGAAAACAATTCCAAAATTGATCATGAGATGGGTCAGGTGTGATCATTCACATTCATAGTAATATTTTTAACAAGGCAAAAACAAAAAGTATTAAAATAATCCTTGGATAATAGTGTAGTGTTTATGGGCTACAAAGTAAGGTTATGGGCGGTCTATAAATAGCGGGGTCACCTATCCACATATACTGCACCAAATCACCAGACATGCAAATCGTTTTGGATACAAGGGGGTGCCTACATTTATGCACAATTTTAATGTTTATTTACTACAGACATAAAACAATTTGTAGTTAGTTCATCAAGATTAACTTTGGCTACAAGTGCAAGCACTACCAAAGTTAATTCTGGGGACGAACAACGCCATTAGCGCCCTTCCGAGCCGTTTTGCTCGGAACAGAATTCAATCTGAATTGCGGTCAAGCTAAAAGAAAAACGACTGTCATCACGTTTTTCCCACCCAAATCGTGTACTGTGATCTATTTGGAGCATATGGACACTAAAAAATACTTACTTTGAAACAATCTTCACTTTGAATTAAAGGAAAAATGACCGACTATATGACTTGTGTTTAAAACGTGCGGTGAATTATGGCAGGAAAATGAAACTCAGAGCAATCTTGTATGTGGAAAAGGATCGGTGAAGTCATTTCTCGTTCCATAATGAATAAAACAAAAACCATAAAACTAAAAATTAATTAAAGATAATAAAATAACTTAAAAGTAAAAATAAATTAAAGTTAATCAAATAAAATGAAATAAAAGAAATTAAAGATAATAAAAACAAAAACAAAACATTAATTAATTAAAGCCGCACACCCTAGTTCCATCCAGCGAAAATAAATTATAATTTGGTTAATCTACAAACCTGTAACACACTTAGATCATGTTTTTATCAAATGGAGTGAAAAAGCAAGTTTTATATCGATAAATACCATGGGAATTCCCATGTCCCAATTGCTTGAAATAATTTTGAAAGTTTGTATTCTGATGTCACCGGTAGATGTCGCTCGAAGCACAACAATGCCTACTTCACGACAAATTTCACAGACTTGGGGTGCGTTCTTTTCACCTCTCCTGGACATGTTCCAACTGTTCTGTCCTGGTTGTATCCCCTTTCCAGCTATCGTAGGACTTAGCAAAATTATTGGTTTTAAGGTTTTGTAACGTTTTGTATTGAGATATTTACTTGTCTGAACTTTGTTGTTACTGAAAATGTTCACGAACTGTGAAGAAAAATCTCACAAAGGCGCGAACCGTGCATGAGAAAACAAACCGAACCAAAATTATAACGGTCACGTGGTATACCAACGTCTGTGACATTGAAATGGAAATATCCTGTTTGAAAATAGATTAGACCGTGTCTGCTCAACGGTTTTTTCTCAAACATGCGTCCGTTTTTCAGAAATACGAAAAATGCATTTTGTGGTATTACAAACACCAGGATTACCAAAAAACACTTCAGGTGAATGGAAATGTATATTCTAAATAATAAACGGTAAGTAAAGTGCAATTTTATTTGTGAAAAAATGGGTTTAATGGCGAAAAACAACGCTGTAATGGTTAACAACTAGCCGTAACTAGGGTGTGTCCCTTTAATAGAAATGAAATAAAAATTATGATTCACACACACATCATAATTTTTATTTCATTTCTATTAATTAATGTTGTTGGGTTTTTCTTTCATTCATTTTTAGTTTTATGGTTTTTGTTTTATTCATTATGGAATGAGAAATGACTTCACCGATCCTTTTCCACATACAAGATTGCTCCGAGTTTCATTTTCCTCCCATAATTCACCGCGCGTTTTAAACACAAGTCATACAGTCGGTTTTTTTGTCCTTAAATTCAAAGTGAAGATCGTTTCAAAGTAAGTATTTCTTAGTGTCCATATGCTCCAAATAGATCACAGTACACGATTTGGGTGGGAAAACGTGATGACAGTCGTTTTTCTTTTAGTTTGACCGCAATTCAGATTGAATTCCGTTCCTGAGCAAAACTGCTCGGAAGGGCGCTAATAGTGTTGTTCGTCCCCAGGATTAACTTTGGTAGTGCTTGCACTTGTAGCCAAAGTTAATCTTGATGAACTAAATTTGTAGTATATTTCAGATTATGCACTGCTTCATTGCTGAGAGACACATTTTATTAATATTCAGTGTTCACATAGAAAGTCACTGTGGTCTTTAAATGATTAGGTGCGCCGATACACCGGACAGCACTGTAACATATCTGACGTTATTGTGGAGTTTCAAGTTTGGTGATACCTCACAATTTACATGCTTTGCACTGCAGCTTACCTAAAAGAGCAATTTTAGCTTTAAGTTCTTCTATCTCCTCCGAGATCGGTCTCTGAACCACTGTGGCGGTCCTTGACGGCATTTTGGTGACTGCCGTACCAACTAACTGATGAAGTTAAGTTGATAATGTCTGCACTGAATTCTACAAATTAAACGACTGATAATGGAGGTTGTTTACTATTAAATGTCGCCAAGGTGCCCGATGCTAAGCATGCGCAGAGAACGTTACTATGGGAAGGGACATCACTCTATCGCTGGATAGAAAGCTGGACGATTCGTCCACCATGTATTTCGTCCACAGTATATTTCGTCCACGGAAAATTCGTCCACTGAACAACTCGATTGGTAAGATAAGTTCACTTGAAAATTACATTACAATGACACAGACTCCACCAGGGCCGTAGCTAGCGGAAACATAGAAACTTAAAGGAAATTCTCTTCTTAACCGTTTAAGGAGTTTTAGACTAGTAACTACTCAGTAGCCCCCTCCAAACAAAAAATCCTAGCTACGGCCCTGACCACATAGTAATAGATTGTTACTATTAAAAATCCTGTTCAATTATTTAGACCCAAAGTTTTTTGCAAATGTTACGTTTATTTCCTATTCGATATTTGTTTTCTTTGCATTTACATGAAAACAAACCCAAACCCAGACAGGTTTTATATACAAATCATCATATAAAATGCACGAAGTTGACTTAATTCCATTTTTTTAAAATCTCTGTGTCTTTTGAATGCACGTTATTTCTCCTATAAATAACTAAGGTCATTTGCATATCAAAAGCATCATTCTATAGAGCGTTTCAAACTAATGTTCGGTTCTATCGTCCTATCCGCACAAATCGTAGTATGACCTATATTTAAGAAAATATCTGTAAACATGAAGCAGGCGCGGATTCAGGTGGGGAGTTCAAGTGACAAAACCTCAGTTTGAAAAAAAAATATGTATCAAATATTATAATTATATTGTGGAATACACAAGCGCGCGCGCTGAAGGGAGAGACAGACACACACACACACAGAGAGAGAGAGAGAGAGAGAGAGAGAGAGAGAGAGAGAGAGAGAGAGAGAGACGTCATTTATGTAACGACGCACTCAACATATTTTAATCTATGGTTATATGGTTATAGGGAGAGAGAGAGAGAAGAATATGGTATGCATGCGATTGGTGGATGTGTGACCCTCTGCACAACCCCAACCCCACTTAAGGCTTCTTTTGTATATGGAGCGGGACGTAGCTCAGAGGTAAAGCGTTCGCTCATGGTAAGTCGACTGATCGATCCCACATGGTGGACCCATTGGGTTGTGTCTAGTTCCAGCCTGTGCACCACAACTGATGTATAAAGGCTGTGGTATGTGCTATCCTGTCTATGGGATGGTGCATATAAAACGTCCCTTATTGCTTATTAAAATTGCTTATCGGAAACAGTGGCCCATGTGGCGGTAGCGAGTTTCTTTCTCTCTGTCATAATGCTCCTTAACCGTTTTGTCTGACGCCACATAAACGTATATCAAATGCGTTGAGTGTGTCGTTAAATAAACATTTCTCTCGTATGTATGTGTAGTCTATATGCATTTCTAGTCGATTAGTTTATAGGTTGTTAGGTTGTTTGATTGTGAATGATATGGAAATAAATTGTTTTTGGTGTTAAAGAGTTCATGCATACATTAAAGTAATACTCCTGATGGGTATGGAGAAATAACTTAATCAGTCGACGAACTCATTTCTTCATCACTATCTTCATTAAGGGGAACTATCACAGGGGGTATTTTATTTCTTATAAAACTATTTTGTTTTCTAAAATCTTCTTCGATCTTTATTACATGTTTAACTGCGTCAGAGAAGTGTGTAGGTGTGACAGAGTTCAATGCATGTGCAAGTTCTCTCCGCACCGTGGTCATTTTACCATCATTATGACGAGCTGTGTGCCCTTTGACTTGACTCCAGATCAGTTCTATCGGATTGAGTTCAGAATGTCTTAGCGGCAGTCTTAGACACAAGTGCCCATGGCGTTCAGCAATATCATCAGTAACAAATTGCTTTGCACATTTGTTACTTTTCACAAGTTCATAAAGAACTGGCTTTGTCATGTTACTCTTAAAAGGTATATTTTTGTTTCGTAGCCACGACTGAATTTCTTCCTTTTTAGCGTTTTAATGCAGGACATCGTGTAATCTCAGTTAATTTGTTGTGGTAGCTTCCTTTATCCATGACGATAACAAAAGGTTCTGGTAGAGAAGGCATAAGTTGTTCTTCAAACCATTTGATGAAATTGTCATGATTCATCTCACCATGACAGTCTCCGTCTGGGTTTTTTTAGCCTCAAAGATCAATTCACAGCCATCTATCAATCCATATTTATCACAGCCAGCATGACAAATAATAAGTCTTTTTCCCTTCCCAGTCACCGAACAGAGTTTAGGAACTCGATCAGCAGCGTCTGATTACGGCAGGTGATTGGCGGTACTTGTGCCCGGGTGGATATCTGTCCAGTGGTGGGATGTTGTGTGGTTGACATTCACCCAGGTCTCATCTTGATACACTATTAAATACCCCTGTTCTCGTAAACTGGATATTTCATGGAGATAGGACAGTCTCCTGTCTGATATATTGGCGTCCTCAAAAATCACTTTTCCGGTTGTAGACATATGTTGGTATTTAAAATCGAGGTCATGGAGTGTTCTTCGTAAAGTTGATATGGCTATGTCGATTCCACATTCCTCCCTTAAAGCCACGTTAATCTTATGTAATGTAGGTAATTCGCCCTCTCTATAAAATCTGTATACTCGTCGTCTAATAGCATCTTTATCAAATAAATCGATGAGTTTTCGGTCGCGTTTTTTAACAGTGATTTCTGTGCTTGGATTCGTAGAGCTTAGATTTTTCACAGTTCTTTTTACTGTTGAAACCGAAACTTTAAGTGCAGCGGTAACTCGATCGACAATTCGATAAGAAGCATACCTAGGTCTACCGCGCTGATATTCATCTTCAAAATAATCGAAAACGTTCTTAATACACGATTTTACATCAACTGAAGTGTTTTTCCATTTACCCATATTTTTCCTCAAATAACAATAACAAGAATGTCGACTAATACATTTTCAATGAATTTATATACCCTACCTAACTTTTATTTTACGTGGTTTACACATTGCTACAATAACACGTGCAGTCATAGATCGAAATGATGATGTTATTGACCAAGCAATGCTATCGTATTTTGAACATTCAGGGCTGTGTCTGCGGGATGAAAAAGTGGTTGAACCCATACGAGTCCGGACAATAGCCCTTTGGTTTTTCGCATTACAAATGTAACACCCAACCCCCAAACCCCAGCCCCTAGCACCACCGTAAATACTATATATATATATATATATATATATATATATATATATATATATATATATATATATATATATATATATATACGTATGAGTTCCCAGTTTAGAGGCAAATTAAATAACATTTTTATTATTATTTGATGTTGGTGGCCTTTGACATTTTATCCCCCCCCCCCCCGGTCTTCTGGGTCCGGCCCTGCATTAAATTTATTTATAAATTTGGAAAGCACATTCCTGCGGTGTGTGAGGTGATTTGTGTTTATTACTGTGCTACACCTCAGTTGTGTTAGGTTAGGTATGGTATGCTAATATATAATTGATATAATAAATTAAAAATACATAATACATTAGCTAAATTTATTAAATATAATGCACCTACAAGAAAGGGTTACATGTTCTGTTTGTTTAGATCTATGTTTAACGGAAAGATTAGACAATGCTGTTACACACTGCAAAACAATAATAACCTTGATTTAGTGAAACAAGCTATAATGGCCTTCACGTAGCCTCAGATCCCAATGTTTTGATATGCAAATGACCGTAGTTATTTATAGGAGAAATAACGTGCATTCAAAAGACACAGAGATTATTAAAAAGTGGAATTAAGTCAATTCGTGCATTTTATATGATGATTTGTATATAAAACCTGTCGGGGTTTGGGTTTGTTTTCATGTAAATGCAAAGAAAACAAATATCGAATAGGAAATAAACGTAACATTTGCAAAAAACTTTGGGTCTAAATAATTGAACAGGATAAGTGATCGGTATTCAGTCTAAAAATGGTGTTCGGTGGAAATGGCAGATAATGTTGTGAGGTTTGTTTTGTTGGTTTTATTGTTGTTGTTGTTCGTTTTTGTTTTTTAGGGGGGGAGGGGGGGTTCGGTTTTTTTTGGGGGGGGGGGTTTAATTTATTTATTTGAGCCGATTGTTTTCTAAATTGCACACAAAAGTATTTTTAAAAAGTTGTTATTTCCAAAACACTTTTACTTTTCTTCCTACGTCAAACCAAACTGAAATTATTTACAAAAGAAAAAACACACCAAAAAACCTCATTTTTGTAGGAGGATGGGGCGGACTATAAACAACTCATGTGTAGGCCTAATGAACTTTTAATACCATTATTTTGACGACACCACTAAGACACTTTTATTTATTAATCATCGGCTATTGGATGTCAAACATTTTCTAATTCTGACATGTAGTTTTAGAGAGGAAACCCACCAGTTCTACATGTTGTCTATTAGTAGCAAGAGGTATTTTATATGCACCAGCCCACAGATGTGAATATATATATAGCACATACCACGGCCTTTGATATACCAGTCGTGGTGCACTGGCTGAAACGAGAAATGACAAATGGATGACTAGGATCCATTCTAAAAATAGGTAAAAAGTGCGAAGGAGAAACATCACTGTACACGTTCACAAGCATACGTTTACGAGGCGGGTGTTTGTGTGTGGAGGTGGGGGGAGCAACTGCTCTCCTAGTGCTAGAGCAAACCTCAAATTCGGGCAAAAATTATAGAAATATTCGGAGAAATGTGCTAACCTGAGACCTTTTTACCGTGTATTTCCATAATTCTACCCGCAAAATTAGTTGCAATCAATGTAAAAATGCTTAATGATTCGTTTGCAATTCTATATAGCTGTTTGGTAGTAATGCTAATATGAATAAATGTTATCCAGATTCGGGCATTTTCGTTTATGATATAATTCGGGGGAAATCCAACCTGCCCCTTACAAAAATGGGAGCCCGTACGTCTATGTTCACAAGACTAGATATTTGTTTTTTTATTAAATAAAGCAAGGTTTTTCAATAATGGCGCATAACACAAAAGCAGAATAGTTTTAATTTTAAACACGCTAGGATTAGCTCTATAATACATTTCTTTTTCTTGTTCTAAAGTTTTCAATATTTAGATTTTTACAATTGAATAATAATGGTATTCATCTCCAGTATCACTATTACAAAGTTTATATTGCATGTTTTCTTTAGGAATGTTAAACCACCACCCTGTTTACTGAGTATTGAAGATCAGACAAAAGACAATAGAATCTGTTACACTACATGTACTTTATTAGATACGGTTTTAGTTCAGTTTTTAGTTGTTAGCGATTAATATTTTATGTACTTTATTTTTGCTGGTCAACCAGACTGTTTTTATTATTCATATATGAACATGGAAATGAAGTTATTGTATTGTATTGTATTGAATCTTAAATTTGACGTATTCAGTTAATTATCCAGTACCCGGTATTTATTTTGGTACCAATCCGATTAAAATTAGCTCTACTGGTAATAGTAATTAACCAGTGGAGCTAATTTTAATTAGATTGTTTTGGTACGATAATCACGTCAATTATCGTTTTGAATAATGTATTATAAAGTTTTATTATATAACATTTAGTGAAATATCTTAAAATATCAGTCAAATAAAAGTGTTATCAGTCACTCAGTGAAGATAACACATTTCCGAGTGAAAATGTCACTATTTAACTCTAAAATGTGTTATTATCACTGTAGAAAGTGTTATCTTCACTGTAAGAAAGCCGGAACTATTTTGCTGCTGGCATTTTAAAACTTCACTCGATGAGATATAAATCATATTTGACAAAAAAACACGAAATATCCTCTATAAATTGGCCCCTATAACAGTGTAATATCCGAGAAACCTTTACTGTATGAAGTGATTTTACGTTTTTTGTTTTAATTCTTATTTATAGGATTTGAAATCGACATACTGATTAGTGTAGATGAAATAAAGGTTATTTCATGGTTTTTGTCAACTATGATTTATATCTCATCGAGTGAAGTTTGCAATCATATCTCACGAGTCGCGCTTGCGCGATGAGTGTGATATGATTGCAAACTTCACGAGATGAGATATAAATCTTATTTGACAAAAAGCATGCAATTTTTTATTTATTATATAACTTTTGGCAATTTACCTTTATTTTTTAAATGCCAACAGCAAAATAGTTCCGGCTTTCTTACAGTGAAAATAACACTTTCTACAGTGACGACAACACATTTTAGAGTGAAATAATGAAATGTTCACTCTAAAATGTGTTATCGTCACTGAGTGACTGATTGATAACACTTTTATTTCACTGATATTTTAAGATATTTCACTAAATGTTATATAATAATCGCATTTATTTAGCCTAATTTCCGTGTTAATGAATATCAGCCACCCGCGTGATGTCACTACTAATACTCTATTACGAAACTCAAGACATGTTTATGTAGGCCTAGCCTACCCGTCTGAATGCACGCGGTAGTTGCAAGCCGTATGCACAACCGATCTTACAATTTAAAGAAACCGCATTATCCATCTCATTTAGAGTCGTTTCCCCCATACCACCTTAAAACCCCAGATATTCGAATACTTGAAAATATTATTCGAACAGCGAATTAACGAGCGAATGTATATTCGGATCGAATACTAATTGTAACCATGCCACTTACATCGATTTCGCTGAAATTTCCAGCTGCCATTTTGCTTTTTTACGGAATTTCTCCAAAAAGAGTAGAATGGTGTGGAAGTTGATTTTGATATAATATATAGGCTAGCGTTGATGTAAATGTCTATACATACTTAGCGCGTGCCATGATATTGTTACATTACGTCACAAAACACCAACAACAACAATAATAATTATTTAATAACAACAACAATAAAACATTTAATAATAATAATAAAAAACAAACAATAATAATAATAGCAATAATACTTTTTTAAAATAATAATAACAACAAAACAATAATAATAATAATAATAATAACGACATTGACGACGACGACGATGATAAAGAATATCTGATTTTTCTTTCGTAATACTGATTGAAACTAGGAAACTAACGGTTCCATCACGTCCCAAATGACGTCGGCGTAAAAACTTAGCAACCAAACATTTACAGACCACTAATTAACATGGCCTCTAAACTGTGCGCCTGTTTTTACAAAACAGAAGAGGAGAGAGATCCCTATGGGTAAATACATGTATTTAGTTACTATCTGAACTTAAGCCATAGATACGGTCATTTTATATTAAATGCTAATTAAATATGAAATATAGCTTTACAGTGTTGTAAAACATTTACAAGGGGTGGGATGACGTCAAAGCATTGTATACGGCTGGTATTTCTAATCATAAAGTAAGGCATCTTTTAACTGTCATCTTTTATCAGGCACGGCGGAACAGGGGGGAGCTGGGGGGGGGGGGGGATTTGCTGAATCAAAATTATTATTGGTTGTAAATCATCGAACCTTCCCGGAAACCTGGGTGCTTTGCGCCCTCGGTCTCAAGTCAGCCCTCCCCCCATGTCTACTTGCTTCTGTCGTGCCTTTTTATAAGACATTTTCAATAAAACTGTACCATAACTTGATATACCATTCATAGGGGACATGTTTAAAACCGTAGGTACCACGACCTTTGATATACCATTCATAGGGGACAGGTTTAAAACAGTAGGTACCACGACCTTTGATATACCATTCATAGGGGACGTTTAAAACAGTAGGTACCACGACTTTTGATATACCATTCATAGGGGACATGTTCAAAACGGTATGTACCACGACCTTTGATATACCATTCATAGAGGACATGTTTAAAACCGTAGCTACCACGACCTTTGATATACCATTCATAGCGGACATGTTTAAAACCGTAGCTACCACGACCTTTGATATACCATTCATAGGGTACAGGTTTCGTTGGGTAACGAGTCCACCGAGTCTCTAACACTGAGCTACATTCTAACAAAGAAAAAACCCAGAAAGAAAAACAGAAAGAGAAAAGAAAAAGAAAGAAAACCAGAAAAGACAACAAAGAGCAGAAAATTAACAGCCGATAATAACTATATGTACAGAACAAAAAAAGAAACTTCCGATTTGTACATATAGTATTTGTTGTGTTAAAGAATTCATTGTGTAATGAAATTATATAGGTAGTATTAGCCTTGAGCTGTATTATCAGGATTCATGAATTGTATCGATTATTTTTGCACTGTTAATCGTCGACAACGTGAAATTCAATGTGACGTGCATGCATGGTTCGACATGTCCCGTGTAGTATTCGGTCAATTTGTTTTACTTGTCTTACTGACATTGTTGTCAAGTGAACGAAAACGCTTCAAAAATTGTAAAAACATTAACGTTTTTTACACTGTAGCATTTTTAGTATGCCAAGAATACCCAATAATTTACGCGAACGGGCGATTGGCATGTTTGATGCTGGCATGTCGACAGAAGACGTTGCAAGGCATGTTGGGAGTTCTAGTTGAGCGATACGAAATCTTCGCGTAAGATTTCGAACGACAGGAAGCACCAACGACTTGCCACGTCGTGAACATCCGCGTGTTACAACGCGTGGTCAAGACCGCTATATCATGAACACGCATTTGCGCAATCGATTCCAAACTGCCACTGCTACTGCTGCTAACACACCTGGGCTTCATAATAACCGAATCAGCGGGCAAACTGTTCGTAATCGTCTGCGGGAGAACGGTTTACATGCACGACGTCCTTACGTCGGATGCGTTTTAACGCAACGTCATCGTCTAAATCATCTTAATTGGGCAGTGTACACACTCGTTGGATACGGCGACGCTGGAATACCGTTCTTTTTGTCGGATGAATCCAGATTTTCTTTACAACGTGGTGATGGCAGGGTGCGCGTCTACCGTAGGAGAAATGAACGCTATGCTGACTGATGTGTTCTTGAACGAGATCGTTTCGGGGGTGGGGGTTGTGTCATGGTCTGGGCAGCCACTGCCCATGGTTATCGTTCACCACTAGTCATCATTGATGGCAATTTAAATGCTCAACGTTACCACGATGACATTTTCGCTCATCACGTCATTCCTCTGTTCCATAACAACGCCAACATCTCGATTTTTCAGCATGATAATGCCACCTCTCATACAGTTAGAGACACTGTAAATTTTCTTAGGACAAATAACATTGATTTCATTGATGACTGGCCCGCTAAAAGTCCTGATCTCAACCCCATCGAACATGTCTGGGATAGTCTGGACAGACGATTGAGGCGTCGTTCCAACCCACCCGCTAACGTCAACGAACTTCGTCAAGCGCTCATTTAGGAATGGAACAATATTCCACAGGCAGAAATCAACACTTTAATCAATTCTATGTGCCTGCGATGCACTGCAGCGGTCAATTCAAGAGGTGGTCATACCCGTTATTAAGTGCGTTTTTTTAATGTTTTTTAACCACTACCACACTTGGTCAAAATTTCTCCCAGTTTCTGTTAACCTATGGCCATGATTTTTGCACTAGACGATGCATCATGGAACACTCTTTAAACGAATATATAACAAATTCCCCCGGTTTGTTTTCATCAGGTTATGTTCAAGCAAAGTTAGCGAAAGTTTTTGTATTTTGTTCAGTATATATATATCGGTGGTTCAAAAAGGTAGACCCCAAAAATCCTACTTTTTGAAGGCGAGTAGCGGGAAAAGTGTAATGCACAATATTATTCTATTGCATTGTGTAGAATAGCTTAAATACTTTTGAAATCACCCGCGATACAAAACGTATTTGCCAAAGAAATACTCTTTCTTTTCATACAGCCAATAATCTTCATTTTTCAAGGGTTTTTTTTGTTGTTTTAAAAAAAAAGCAAAAAACAAACAAACAAACAAACAACCACTACTGCTCTCGCGATAAAGATTTCTGCATTACTGTAATGTCTAAAAACACGAAAAACAATCCTTTACCCTTCTTTAGCAAATCCCATTATTTGATCGGTCGTTTAAACTCGCGTTTAGGAACAAAAAATGCGCGTTTAACATTGTTTTGAAAATACCGTTTTTCGTTAAACGCACGCGTTTAATAAGTTTACACGCGTGTAATAGAAGTTAAAGTTTATTTTGTTAAACGACACCACTAGAGCACATTGATTTATTAATCATCAGCTATTGAATGTCAAACATTTGGTGATTTTTGAGTCTAAGAGGAAACCCGCCATATTTGTTTCCATTGGTAACAAAGGATCATCCCACAGACAGCATAGCACATTACCATGGCCTTTGATATACCAGTTATGGTGCACTGGATGGAACGAGAAATAATAGCCCAATCGGCCGACCCAACGACGGTGATCGATCCCAAACCGACCGCGCATCAAGCGAGCGCTTTACCACTGGGCTACGTCCCGCCCCCGTACAAGAGAAAAACGGCCTTTGTTAATTCGGCTCATAACATTTCGAAATGACCCTTTAATGTGCCCCGAATGCAACTTCTATGGACTATCCAGTATGAGACTGACTGTCCAAGAATGTCCAGTTTCGACTGTAGAGGACCATTAAACGGAAAATTGGACATGTTGGTGGGGGGGGGGGGGGGGGGGATGTCACAGATGGACGAGAGATTGACTATCAGTAAGACATATTGTCCAAGAAACAAGTCAAACAACAAAACATTTTAACAAATTTATATACAAAATATGAATATACAAAATGACGATATCACTTCAAACACATCATTACCCCAACCTTAAATCTCTTGCAGATATCCTAATCACAGTCCGCCACCACGCTAGCCTGTAGACATATCTTGCAGATGGTTCTCCTACAGTTCCGCTGGTCACATCTGTGTCATCCCTCACACCCAGTTATAGCTTACATAGCTCACCTAGCTATCGTAGCTCACATAACTCATGGTTCTGGCTCACGCTCAAACCCAAAAGGCTGAAACAAAAATGACTGTAAAAATTAAGAATTATATTTCATCCTGTAAGAAAAGAAAATGGCGATCCAATCGACTGTCGTTTTAGTACTGTAGCGAGAGTGTTATTTATGCAAAAACAACTTTAAAAAAACAAAAGAAAAACAAAACAAACAAACAAACAAACAAACCCAAAGAAAATCCTAGTTTTTATTTAATTTTGTTATTATTATTTTATTTTTTTTAAGAATAAAATTGTTTCGATGTTTCCACTGCCCTAAAAAAGAAAAGAAAAAGCCTAACCAAAAAAACAAATCTTGAGCGAAAAACAAAAACAAAGTATAAAGCATCACCGAAATAACAACATGGCTTTAACCAATTATCAAAGAAGTTTAACAACAACAACAGATGATCATTAGGATTCATATTTATTAATATCGATGGTTTTGGCATATAATAGGGTCACGGCTGAGTTACAACTGAGCTGCCAATTAGGGCGAGCCCCAACAATAAAATTTAACTTTTACTGGGCTACCAACAACACCTTTTAGGGCGAGCCCCAACAATTAACATCAATTCAACACAATTTCAACCAACATCAACAATTTGCATCAACCAGGTAAATGCACTAGACCCTGGGAACAGTGGTCCAGTGATGTTACCTTTATTAAAGATAAATTTGCATCAACTAGGTAAATGCACTTGACCCTGGGAACAGTGGCCAAGTGATGTGGACCCTTATTAAACATTAAAAGAATACCACTTAATTTCTTTACTTTAAGCGACGCTAATCGCCACATGGACAAGACTAAAAGAAAAAAAGCTTTTCTTTTCTTTTTCCTGTCTTGACCACCGCCATCTAAATGGGGGAAAGGAGCTTAAATTATGTTAGTCAGCCCGTGACCCCAACCCCGATATATCATACGTCCCTTATCCCCTAGGAGGACATGGGTAAACCGGTCCACCTCTACTGTGGAAATATTCGAGTGCACCTTGTATCGTATTCAACAGTATACTGTTCCCTACTGGTGTTAAATGAACTCCATCAGGTAGGAACAAAGATGGTGTGTTTAAGGATATGTCTGGATATTGTATATATGCACCACCAAGCACAATTGGTGTGTTACCTGCAGCACTATCGAGCGTCACACGTGCCTTTTCAATTGCCTTGTTATTGTTAGAATATCTCCAGGTAAGCCGAGGGAGGATTTGGGACCAAATAATCCGTGAATTTGGTAAGGTATGGGCCAGAAAAGTTAGAGTCGATTTAACCATCTGTCTTAGATCTGCTAATGGAATCTGACCCAAGTCATTACCTCCACAGTGAATGACTAAATACTGCGGTGATGATTCGATCCCAGACAGAAACATGACTTTCCTCTTAAGGTCCACAAATTTTAGTCCGCCATAACCATGCCACCAGATTGTCAAGCCGATTCGATCCAGGTTTAGCTGTGGACCACCTGGTCTAGATTTTGCCTGCACCGCCGCCCTCTTTATGATTGAGGAACCAATGCACCAGACAAGTGATAAACCTGAAATACTTAAATGCTTAATATTAATAAGCATCGATACACTTCAAGCCATGTTATCAGGAATATTTACATTGGGTCTACGAATGTAAGATTTGTATGCTGAAGATTTCCAACGCCCAGCCTCCTGAATTGCTCGTGTTGAATAACCTGCAGCTGCTGCCGCTGTGGCTGCCCCAATTCTGAAGGAATGAGCTTTATAGTGTCTGGAATCATGGCCTAGATATTTGAGTGTTTTTTTAAGAACTGCTGTGAATTGATATCTTGTTACAGGTTCCCCACTGTAGTGGCAAAACAATGGCCCCTTTAAAACCGGTCTGGCATCTAAAAATGTTTGAAGATTCTGCCATGGACATAGCAGACTATCTGTTTTTGGAATAGCCACAGTTGTACCCTTACCTAACTGGTCTGTTTTGGAATACCTCAGCTTGATAAGTAATCGTTTGTGGGTACTATCAAAGATAATGTCATCAGGTGCAATCACTGCCTGTGGTGCTTTACCCCTAGATACTACCAACTCACCTACTCTAAAAAATCCAAAGAATGCCAAAGTATATACTGATGTAAAAAGCTTAGCTTCATAGACATTGGCACACACCATTGGCAGAGTTCTGACGATGTCTTAATGGTTCTGCTGTAATAGGCAACCGTGTATCTGATCTATGTTTTAATCTTTTCATGCCTTCAAGTAACTCTGTGATTAGGAAATGCTTTGTTACATCTTGATGCCCTAAAATTTTACACTTAAAACTGATGACTGAAACATATGAATGGGCTGTAGCATGTGTTAGACCCGAAACTGACAAAAATGCAATAAAGTTAACAATATGATTGACTGGAGGGGGCCAGATATCTTCTAATTCGTACTTCCGGCGGAAATGACCAAACGATACTAATCCGGTTCATGAGAAATGTGTGTGTTCGATGACACTAAGGCTCTCAGCAGTCTGTTAACCAAGTTGAAGATTATCTCTCTGAAATGTCCTGGAATGTCTTGCGGCTGGAGTTGAGCTTTGGGCGCCAACAAGCGGAATCGCTGCCACTGTTTGCGAGAAATTGCATCTGCGATGCCATTATTTGAGCCAGCAATATGTACCGCACGAAAAACAATGTTATGTTTCATAGCCTGCCAAACAAATGGGCGAATGAGTGCCATGACATTCTTGTCTTTTGAAGTTTGTTTATTAAGTATGATAACTAATGAGCTACTGTCCACATGAAGCAGTATTTTTTTGTTAGCCCAACATTTTCCCCAAATCACAACTGACAGGACAATTGGAATTAGTTCCAAAAATGTAATATCCCTCATGATATTAGACTTGGCCATGGAAAATAGACCCACTGCCCGCTGTAGTAGGCACCACAACCCAAATCCCGTGACCCTGCACTATCAGTGAACAACTGTAATACTGTACTTTGTGTCAAACTACTTTCTGGAAAATAAGCCTTACCATTAAATTGTTGAAGAAATGTCAACCACATCAGCATGTCTGATCTCAGTGATGTACCTATTCGAATATGGTGGTGACTTAATTGCACCCCACACGTCGCATCATAGAAATATCTAATGAAAGCCCTTCCTGACCTAACTGCCCGACAGAAGAAATTTAATGCTCCCGTCAGAGACTGCAGTTCTTTTAATGTCACTTTTTCCGATTTAACAACATCTCAAGCAATGCAACCAACTCTGCAATCTTATTTTGTGGGATACGAACTACCCTCTTTTCAGTGTCGATTTGGAGCCCCGAGAAGGTAAGTGATGTTACAGGACCTACCGATTTCTCTTCTGCAATTGGGACCCCCAATTTTTCAGATACAGATCGAAAACAAGATATCAGTTGCTGGCAGCTTGAAGACTCCTTTTTCCCAGCAAAAATAAAATCATCCAAATAATGGTCTAACGAATCTAAACCGGTTTCCCGGCGAGTTAACCAATGCAAAAACGTAGAAAACTTTTCAAAAACATTACCGAACATCCCATTGGGAGGCATTTGTCAATGTAATATTGTCCCTCGAACTGGAATCCCAGCAAATCAAACTCTCCAGGGTTAATTGGCAACAACCTAAAAGCTGACTTAATGTCCAGTTTCCCCAACAAGGCCCCTTTTTTTCAGTTTACTTATCATTTCGATCACTTTATCAAAAGATGTGTACTGAACTGAACACAATTGTGGATCTATATAAGCATTAATACCCTCCCCAAGTGGGTAAGCCAAATGTGTGATCAGCCGCCAACCCCCCCCCCCCCCCCCCCCCCCCCCCCCCCCATATCTGATTTCGGTACTATTCCTATAGGGGAAATATGCAGATTTGAAATTGGTCGGGTATCAAAAGGACCAGCGATTCGTCCAAGGGAAATTTCTTTATCGATCTTTTCTTTTAACTCATTGTGATGCTGGGAAGCAGACTTAAGATTTAATTTTTTTTTAGCTCTGTGAGAACCTGTATAGTGAATCCGAAAACCTTTGGAAAATCCTTCGGCTAATTCTAAAGCTAAGTTTTGAAATGGGTAACATTCTAAGTAACCTAACAATGCTTTGATCTTTATGGGAGAACTACCTAAGTCCCAAAGGCATACGGTTGTGCATTTGAGCTGTTGGTGAAGGCATTCGGATCCCGTTTGATCTGATGGTCCCAGATTGCGAGTAGTTGGGGCGAAATGAAGGCTGGTGCTGCCAATTCTGCCTTTGAACTTGACATGCACTTACTGGATAAGCGCCCCCACACCTAATGCACAAATGTAAATAAGTACATGACCTCCGTGAGCAAACAGATTTGTAATTAAATTCATAACAATAAAAAATGTGTCTTCCTCGTGGCAAGTTGCCGCCAAAAAGGAAAAGAAAGGTGCATCCTGGGAATATGGTCACTAAAAATTCCGCTATAAATCGCCAATGGCCAAAAGTTGACTTGAGGCCTGCATTAAATTATGTCAATATAGCCAAAACCACCAGTGCAACTTACGTTGATAAATTTATCTTTGTTTAACGCAATAGATGGTATTATTAACTAGTGAAATAATGTTTTTAACTGCCATATAGTCATTTGTGTGATATACAATACATATTTAATTGCTTTTATTTAGCAATATTTCGAAAAGAAATACATTTGTAAATGATTTATACATCAAGTTGCCTCGGCGTGCGTTTTGGTGCACATTCTTCACGAGTGCCTACTGTTTCCACTTTTTCGAATTAGTTATTATTATTATTATTAAAATTTATTTATTTATTTGTTGTTGTTGTTTGTTTGTTGTTTTTTTATTTGTTAATTTGGTTGATGTTATATTTTATTATTTAAATTGTTTGTTTTAGGGGTTTTTTTTATGTGAAAGTTTGTTTTGTGATTTTACAATTATTCAGGAATGAGGCGGGTGGTTTTGGATTATTTAAATGAATGTATTTAATTACCTTTTTTGAATAAATGAAAGTTTCTTATATTGCACCTTTTTTGTTATATAACAAGTTGTCATTGTGTATATTTATTATTTTATATTATTTTTTTTTTTCTTCTTCTCAGGCTCATCCTTCCATGGGAAGAATATGAGCAGGTAAGCTGGACACTTATAATTCTCTTTATGTTCAGTAAGGTTCGTTTCCCACGTGCGTGGAGTTTGACGTAGCGCGGGCGCGGTTATCAACATCTATGCCCCGCATGTGGAAACAGTTTTGCTTGTTTTGTTTAACGACGCCGGCCTCGGTGGCGTCGTGGTTAGGCCATCGGTCTACATGCTGGTAGGTACTGGGTTCGGATCCCAGTCGAAGCATGGGATTTTTAATCCAGATACCGACTCCAAACCCTGAGTGAGTGCTCCGCAAGGCTCAATGGGTAGGTGTAAACCACTTGCACCGACCAGTGATCCATAACTGGTTCAACAAAGGCCATGGTTTGTGCTATCCTGCCTGTGGGAAGCGCAACTAAAAGATCCCTTGCTGCTAATCGGAAAGAGTAGCCCATGTAGTGGCGACAGCGGGTTTGCTCTCAAAATCTGTGTGTGATCCTTAACCATATGTCTGACGCCATATAACCGTAAATAAAATGTGTTGAGTGCGTCGTTAAATAAAACATTTCTTTCTTTTTTAATTTGTTTAACGACACCCCGCATGTGGAATCACTATAAATGATCACTGAATGAATGTATGAATGAATGAGTGAATGAATGAATGAATGAATGTATGAATGAATGAATGAATGAAAGTGATTTGGGAAGGGGTGAGGACATGGCATGTATAAGAGGTGCAACAAAAATCAATATACATGCACTTTAAATAAATGAAGTTGATTCTTTTCGGATATTTAAGATTGTTTTAAACTCAAAAACCTGTCGTTGTGAAATCCATGTCTCTTGATATAACCAGTTATGGCTGTAAGTCTCGATAAAATAACATAAGTTAATTTTTGAGTGTTGCATTACATTGTTTTACCGCATAAAATCTGAAGAAAAAAACCCCGTTCTGCATGCAATTTATACATAAATAGTTGCAATTGTTTTGACAGACAGACAGACAGATAGGCGAGCAGGTAGGCAGGAAGGCAGGCAGGCAGGCAGACAGGGAGTCAGACAGACAAACAGACAAGACAGATAGACAATTATAGTTATTTTTACAGCAATGAGTACAAACACTTAAATTTGTAAAATTTGAATGTCTTAATTTAATTTTTCAGAGAACGACTTGGCTGCACCGGAAGCGTGAGTTTTACAGTGAGTATTTTACTTCTGTGCTCACTTAGCTTAGATGTCCACCTGATTGAAATCTACTGGTGTACAACTATTACCCGTGGTAGACCAGGAGGGCTGATTTCAATCAGGTTGCTGGTTTAGGCACAGTCCCAAGGCGCTTTCCTCCTATTTTTAATGAACACACACACATACATACACACACAGACACACACACACACACACACACACACACACACACACACACACACGCACATATATATATAAAATTTAGCAGGATGGGGTCTAGACTGTAGCGAGCGAACTTGTTAGGGAGGTCTAAACATGCTTCCCCGGAAAATGTATGGAAAAAAGCCCCAAATTTGCTTGAGTAGGGAGGGGTTTCGACCCCCAAACCCCTCCCTCCTGGCACACACCTGGATAGGCAGATGAATTGAACCGACAGGACATGTGTTGGAAAATTCTTCCCGAGACAGCATTACGGGGTGTTTGCCTCAATCAATGTGGCGAAAGATTCTCTAATAATAGGATTTATTAAAAAAAATATTTCAAGCTTCCCTTATTCGACCGTGAGATAGCAACTAATCAACCACCGTGGACATACAGCATACAGGTGTCTCTACCAACAAATACGTTTCTGTTTTTTGCAGGGGACTGGTGGCGCTCCCGGGGACAGCCAAGTCGGTTCGATGTGCTGTGGCCCTACTATCCAACCCCACACAAGATGGTGCTGGAGCAAATTGAAACGGTAACTGCTGTACAGATCCGCCAGCCTGAGGCATTCATGCATAGCCGTCACCATAGACATACTTTCAAATAGTAGCGGGCCGTAGCCTCTCAGCTGATGACCTCCCCAAGGGCAGATCCAGAAAATATTTTAGGGAGGGGACCAATGGCAAATGGCACATGGACCAACTCCTTGAAAAGAGAATTTCAATGAATTTAGTTTTTTAAAGGGTACTCTGTTTTTTTTAGGGAAGAACAGGTCCCCTTTCCACGCAGATAGTTGACGTAGCGACCATGACCCCTCACCTGTTACCTTCCAACAGACATAAGACGTAGCGACCATGACCCCTCACCTGTTGACCTTCCAACAGACGTAAGACGTAGCCACCGTGAACCCTCACCCGTTGACCTTCTAACAGGCATAAGACGTAGCGGTCGTGACCCCTCACCTGTTGGCCTTCCAACAGACACAAGACGTGGCGACCATGATCCCCACCTGTTGACCTTCCAACAGACATAAGACGTAGCAACCATTACCCCTCACCTGTTGACCTTCCAACAGACATAAGACGTAGCGGCCGTGACCCCTCACCTGTTGAGGTTCCTACTGACATAAGACGTAGCGACCGTGATCCCTCACCTGTTGGCCTTCCAACAGACGTAAGACGTAGCAATCATGACCCCTCACCTGTTGACCTTCCAACAGACGTAAGACGTAGCGGCCGTGACCCCTCACCTGTTGAGGTTCCTACTGACATAAGACGTAGCGACCGTGACCCCTTACCTGTTACCTTCCAACAGACGTAAGACGTAGCAACCATGACCCCTCACCTGTTAACCTTCCAACAGACGTAAGACGTAGCGGCCGTGACCCCTCACCTGTTGAGGTTCCTACTGACATAAGACGTAGCGGCCGTCAACCCTCACCTGTTGCGGTTCCTACAAACATAAGACGTAGCGGCCGTGACCCCTCACTTGTTGACCTTCCAACAGACGTAAGACGTAGCGACTATGACCCCTCACCTGTTCTTCCAACAGACGTAAGACGTAGCGGCCGTGACCCCTCACTTGTTGACCTTCAACAGACGTAAGACGTAGCGACCATGACCCCTCACCTGTTCTTCCAACAGACGTAAGACGTAGCGGCCGTGACCCCTCACCTGTTGACCTTCCTACTGACATAAGACGTAGCGGCCGTGACCCCTCACCTGTTGACCTTCCAACAGACATAAGACGTAGCGGCCGTGACTCTTCACGTGATGAGGTTCGTACAAACATAAGACGTAGCAGCCGTGACCCCTCACTTGTTGACCTTCCAACAGACATAAGACGTAGCGACCATGACCCCTCACCTGTTGACCTTCCAACAGACATAAGACGTAGCGGCCGTGACCCGTCACCTGTTGAGGTTCCTACAGACAAGATATTGTGACCATGACCCCTCACCTATTGACTTTCCTGCAGACATAAGACGTAGCGGCCGTGACTCTCACCTGTTTACGTTCCTACAGACATAAAATATTGCGGCCATGACCATTACCTATTGACCTTCCAACATATATAAGACGTAGCATCTGCACGGCTTCACTGCGATTCAAAACAACTACTACAAACACAAAAGCTGGAAACGAGCATAATAACATGATGTTATAGTCCCTCTAGCTCGAGTCACCTCCAGCCCTCCTCTTATTGATATGTAGGGGAAGGCTAGAGGAGACTATGTAATACTTTTGCATTCGTCGACAACGAAATGCTCGCCAGCTACTGTGTCTAAATTACAATTGTTTTCCTAAATCTGATGCCACAGAGATTTAGTTTGATTATTTTCGAGTACGGTCACAACTTTAAACGTACATGTTGTTAATCAGTACCAATGCTACACCAAGAAACCCGACGCCCATATGCAAAACGAATCTACGCTGTACGTTCTTGTGGTGAAGTATAGCAAAGTGTGTGCCCACGCGACACGCATTGCGCGCTTACTTGCAGGGACTGTATCATACAGTAAAGCGGCAAAATCAGCGGCAAGCTTCGTCGGTATTACCCTTATGGAACAATTAGCGAATACGATTTTGTATGAAACGGGATATGACTTGCGAGTAAAACCCAAACGAATACAGATAATAGAGTCATACGCCCTCTCATTTTATTTCTGATTAAGAACCAGTTTTGTAATGATGGACTCCAGCCAGTTTGTAGATTGAATCTTGTTTTATCTTGCAGGCCAGACTTCAAGAAGAACAATTACTACTACTACAAACACAGACGCAACATGACATCCGTGTCACCGAGTTACCGAAAACCAAATCTGCAAGTCCGAGACAAACCTCATCAATCGCGTCAACCTCACCAATCGCGTCAACCTCACCAATATCTCACCAATCGTGTCATTCTCACCAATCGCGTCAACCTCATCCTTCGAGTCCTCCTCACCAATCAAGTCCTCCTCACCAATCACGTTAACCTCAACAATTGCGTCAATTTCACTAATCAAGTCAACCTCATCCTTCGATTCTTCACCAATGAAGTCAACGTCATCAATTAAGTCAACCTTACCAATCACGTTAACCTCAACGATCGCGTCAACTTCATCGATTGCATCAAACTCACCAGTCGCGTCAACCTCACTAATAAAGTCAACCTCATCTTTCGAGTCCTCACCAATCAAGTCAACCTCAACGATTTCGTCAACTTCGTCAATTGCGTCAAACTCACAAATCAAGTCAACTGTCCTGGCCAACTGTCAAGGTCACCGTGACATGCCATAGGAAGAACAATTTGAAAAGGTAGATATTCACTTTCTCGGTTTCTTTGTTTTCAACAAAATTGAAACAATGGTTTATACTTGAGGGGAATAATTACGTACGTTTAGTTGTTAGTACAAACATCTTGATAAAGCTCTTAATACTTTAACATCCTCTTGAAAACAAGTCACCCAAAACAGCCTAAAAACACCCCCCTACCCCCCCCCCCAAAAAAAAAGCCCCACCCAAAACAAAACAAACAACAAACAACAACAACGAAAACAATACAACCCCAAACAAATAAAACAAAACAACGCACAATATATAAATCGAAAAGACTAGCCCATGAAGTGGCGACAGCGGGTTTCCTCCCTCAATATCCGTGTGGTCCTTAACCATATGTCCGACGCCATATAACCGTAAATAAAATGTGTTGAGTTTGTCGTTAAATAAAACAATTCTTTCTTTCACCAGGTGTGGTGCACTGGTTGGAACGAGAAACACCAAATCAATTGAATGGATCCACCGAGGTGGTTCGAACCTGCAACGCAAGTACTTCAAACGAGCACTTAACCGACTGAGCTAAATCTCCTGGAAATAGTCATGATTTTGTCCAAACCTCCTTTTCACTCACTTTACACAGAGGTACGATTTTGAAAATTGTGATAGTTTTGTGAATTGTAATCAAATTGAACGCTTGTTTGTAAGCTCTTCCCCACCAGAGCGTGTTCTCCAGACCCAAGAAGACTCTGCGCCGGGGTGCGCGTCTGCCGGTGATGACGTCAATGCACGAACAACCAGCACAGGCAAATGTGATGTCATATCACAGCCTCGCCACCGAGCAAACGGTATTCATTCTCTCTCTCTCCCTCTCTCTCTCTCTCTCTCTCTCTCTCTCTCTCTCTCTCTCTCTCTCTCTCTCTCTCTCTCTCTCTCTCTCTCTCTCTCTCCTACTACACTCCTATACTAACCACCACAACAACTACTACTACTACTACTCTTGATGTAACATGGTCATTTCGATACTTCGGGGTGCGAAATGAGGAGGGAGATAGTGAGAAACCAGCAACTCCTTTCAAAAGGACTCGATTTTTATATGCATTTTTCCATAGGACAATATAGACCACAGTGTTTGACATATCAGTCGTGGGGCACTAACTGGGAAGGAAACATTTAGAAGTACACTGAGGTCGATTCATTCTGCTTCGACCCATCACACCTCAAGCGAGCACTCCACCACTGAACTACATCCACCCGTCTGTTGTCAGTACGTGTTACAAGATTTTACTATGGATCTCATTGGTGGAAACAAGGAAATCCCCTTATTGTAAATGTACAAGTCGTTCGAGTTACAGTCGCGTTCCTGTAGCTTTACGTCAAAGCTACGTGCGTTTTGGGTTACTCTGCTAAACTTTTCCACGTAACACCGATATATTTACGACTCCTTCGAGTTTTCCCGATATCTTATGGCTGTAAGATTGCCCTGGGTGACCACACGTCTCCAGTGGGCCAAGTGTAAGTGTATAACACACGTCTCCAGTGGGCCAAGTGTAAGTGAATAACACACGTCTCCAGTGGGCCAAGTGTAAGTGAATAACACACGTCTCCAGTGGGCCAAGTGTAAGTGAATAACACACGTCTCCAGTGGGCTAAGTGTAAGTGTATAACACACGTCTCCAGTGGGCCAAGTGTAAGTGAATAACACACGTCTCCAGTGGGCCAAGTGTTAGTGTATAACACACGTCTCCAGTGGGCCAAGTGTAAGTGAATAACACACGTCTCCAGTGGGCCAAGTGTAAGTGTATAACACACGTCTCCAGTGGGCCAAGTGTAAGTGAATAACACACGTCTCCAGTGGGCCAAGTGTAAGTGTATAACACACGTCTCCAGTGGGCCAAGTGTAAGTGTATAACACACGTCTCCAGTGGGCCAAGTGTTAGTGAATAACACACGTCTCCAGTGGGCCAAGTGTAAGTGTATAACACACGTCTCCAGTGGGCCAAGTGTAAGTGAATAACACACAATAACACACGTATAATACACGTCTCCAGTGGGCCAAGTGTAAGTGAATAACACACGTCTCCTGTGGGCCAAGTGTTAGTGAATAACACACGTTTCCAGTGGGCCAAGTGTAAGTGTATAACACACGTTTCCAGTGGGCCAAGTGTTAGTGTATAACACACGTCTCCAGTGGGCTAAGTGTAAGTGTATAACACACGTCTCCAGTGGGCCAAGTGTTAGTGTATAACACACGTCTCCAGTGGGCCAAGTGTTAGTGTATAACACACGTCTCCAGTGGGCCAAGTGTTAGTGTATAACACACGTCTCCAGTGGGCCAAGTGTTAGTGAATAACACACGTCTCCAGTGGGAGTAGTATTAGGGCCTGTATGGTGCCATGACCTACTTTCCCGTGATCACGTGACCTTGGTAGGAGACAATGGGCTTTGTGTAGGAAACAGTGGCCTTTGTATGGGTGGGTGCAGGTGTATGGCCTCGGTAGGAAACAATGGCCTTTGTGTAGGAAACAATGGCCTTTGTATAGGTGGGTGCAGGTGTCTGACCTTGGTAGGAAACAATGGCTTTTGTGTAGGAAACAATGAGACAATGGTCTTTGTGTAGGAAACAATGACACAATGGCTTTTGTGTAGGAAACAATGGCCTTTGTATAGGGGGTGCAGGTGTCTGACCTCGGTATGAAACAATGGTCAAGGAAACAATGGCACAATGACCTTTGTATAGGAGACAATGTCCATGGAGGAAACAATGGCCTTTGTGTAGGAGACAATGACCTTGGTACAGGTGTGCGATCATGGTGTATTCAATTCAATGTATTGAATATTACCAAACAAACTGGTGTCAGCAAACAAATAAAAGCAAAGAAACAACAACAATTAATAATAACAATATGTATAGGCCAGGTGTAAGTGACGTTGATGTTGGTTTTGGCTTCATTGTATAACGTCTATTGTGTTGTTGTATTTTTGTATTCACAGTGGACATAGACGTGAATGGTTTTTTCACAGTGTTTTATTCTAGAAACCCAAAATAATAGCCGTTAAAATATGTCTTGTGGGGAAGGACTGTAACTGTTTGCTGACTGTTTGGTTTAAAGTGAGGCTTTCATGTCGCCAGACAAAATGCGTGTGTGATGATTTTCATTCATTTGTATTTCTTTAGCACATTGTCGACGTTTTCTTTGTTGCCGTCATTCAGCCATTCATTCAGCCATTCATTCATTCGCTTTATAATAGAGGAGTACTTTATCAGACCTCTTCATCAGCCCTCATACAAAGGCATTTTATTACGCCTCTCCGAGTGTTTATGAAACCAGGTGAACTACAAAAGACATACCGACGCGTGCCCGTCTTAAGTAGCAGAATAAATTTTGTATGGTATGCACACTGACCGTGAAAGTTTGTTTCTGTTTAGCGACATCACTAGAGGACATTGATTTATGAATCATCGGTTATTGGATGAAAAACATAATTTTGACAGTTTTAGAGAAGAAACCCGCTACATTTTTTTCCCAGGGGAAACGGAGCAAGAGCTATAGGAGCCAGAGGAGCAGGAGCTATAGGAGCCGGAGCAGGAGCTATAGGAGCCATATGAGACTGGAGTTGAGCTGAATGGAAGGTCTTCCCATGACGTAGCATATTTGATGGTTTTGAAAAAGTCTTTGGACATAGGGACACGATCTTTTGTTCATGACATGTTCCGGAATAAACCAATTCTGATTCATGATGTTGTCTATTGAAGTGTTCGACGTGAACTGACGATGTTGAAACTGCCATGCCCCCTTTTATAGTCTTCTCAAAAATGCTTGTGCCGTTTTTGCCCAGTCTGCTCTCGTCGTTTCTGTTCCACGGCACTCTCTTCACGTTTCCGTTTCTGCTCGGCCTTGGCTTGCTCTACCACCTGTTGTGTTGGGGACACCATGACGACTTTGGGTGACGGGGGCTTGTTCTGTTCCTCTTTTTCTTTTTTCCATGTAGGGTCATACAGTTCTAGACATCGATCTACACTGCACATCATCTGGCTTTTTCCACCACGTTGCACTGGAAAATGAGGTTGAAGTTTACCTTCTGCTTGCAACTTGTAGAAACGGGTCCACTTATCCACGTCGGGTACATATAACTTGTACTGGTCTGACATGTTGCTTCTCTGAAGGTTTTACCTCAAATGACGATGTTACCCATTACCCTTTTATTTATACTCTCTACAATTTCTCGCATGCACACAAAGATTAAATTTTGTGTGGTACGTATGACCCATCCCCCATCCCAAAGCATAGCTCGTGCACGGCTCAGGGCCACTCCCGGGACCACACTCAGGGCCTCACACAGGGTCACACTCAGGGCCACTCAGGGCCATACTCAGGGCCTCACACAGGGCCACACTCAGGGCCATACTCAGGGTCACAGGTCCACACACACACACACACACACACACAGGGTCACCCTTAAATTAATAACAAACAAAACGTGTTATTCACGAGTTTATTTTACAAAACGAAAAGTATCACACTCATGCAATACGTGTTTAATGTCTGAACACGTTATTCAGATAGGGACATCTCGGGGACAGACTGTAATGTTCCATCACTGGATCGTCCATTCTCTGCCATCGGTAGGCGCGTAGTCCACAGCAGTAACAGACAACGGTATCATGGTCTCCCGTGTAGAAGAAACCGGCCTTGGCGAGCTCCCTCGGTTTCTGGCGTAACTGTAAGGGCCACCACCTAAATGTCTGCATTCGTGTATAGAATCCTCTCATTTCGGGTCGATGACAGAACAAGTAATGTCTCGAAAGGTCATCCCATTCGTCATCGGCGTCGTAGGCATCATCATCGTAGGGAGCAGCATCCGTTTTATATTCTCGAGCAGCATCCGTCTGATCCATGGGTTCTTCGTTCACGATTTCGACGGGTCCACGGATATCCATGGGGTCTTCATCCACAATTTCACCGGGTTCACGTGCAGCGTCCGTTTGATCTGTCTGATCTTCTTGTTTGGTAGTCACTCTTTTGATCGTGTGTCTTTCTGAACATTTACAGATCAAGACGTCGCCTTTGTCGCTGCTGCAGCTGCTAACACTGCTCGAATATCCCGATGCTATCGTCTTCGTTCCAGATAGAGTGCAACAAGATACAAAAATGTCAAAATCATCAGCAAACACGTCTGCTCTCTTCGAGTTCTCAAGCACGAATGAGCCCTTGGGAGAGAAAACACAGCCTTATATACAAGTCAGTTTAGTTGGAATCATTCTATTGATGGTACCCGTTGGGGGTGCAGAAGGAGCACTGAAGAAATCCCATCTGGTTTTGATGGTCATCTTGCATGGCGCAGGGCACACTCGAGTTCAGCTCTGGTACAAAATCACACATGACTGTGAAACAGCCTTTCAATTTCTCCCATTGTTGTAGAGAAAGGAATATTCCTTTCTTCGAAGGTTTCACAGATTTCATTTCATCACACCACCACCACTGACGCAGGTCCACCCCAGTAAAGTTCTTGTCCATACTAGCATGAACATTGGCTCCAAGGTGTTTGACCAATGTTTCATCCTTCCCTTGTTTCAAGGCTGAAATCGTTTCGTCTATCTGACTCTTACATCCACACAGTTCAACCCACTGCTTTAGATTTAGAGCGATACCTTGTTTGGTGGGGAATGTTTTCCCCTTATCACTGTCGAATTTCCGGATATGTATCAAAAGTTCTTGCTTCCATGGTTGGGCCACAACGTATACATTTTGTCCAATTTCTAGTTGGCATCGCGATCTTTCACCCTGTTCAGGGCATTGAGTAGTACTTGATGAATGTCCCGATGCCATCTTCTTCTTTCAAAATAAAAAAAGCAACAAAACACAAAAATGTGAATATCATCAATCTCTAAAACAAACTAGACGTAGATCTTGTCTGTGGACTTTTCGGCGAACGAATGGCAATGAAACAAAAAGCACCCTTTTTATACCCGAGGGAGGCACCCCCAGCTCAGTCCAAGGACGCACACCTGCACCCCCCTACACAAAGGCCATTGTTTCCTATACAAAAGCCATTGTGTCATTGTTTCCTACACAAAGACCATTGTGTCATTGTTTCCTTGACCATTGTTTCCTACCGAGGTCAGACACCTGCACCCCCCTATACAAAGGCCATTGTTTCCTACACAAAAGCCATTGTGTCATTGTTTCCTACACAAAGACCATTGTGTCATTGTTTCCTACACAAAAGCCATTGTTTCCTACCAAGGTCAGACACCTGCACCCACCTATACAAAGGCCATTGGTTCCTACACAAAGGCCATTGGTTCCTACACAAAGGCCATTGTTTCCTACCGAGGAGATACACCTGCACCCACCTATACAAAGGCCATTGTTTCCTACACAAAGCCCATTGTCTCCTACCAAGGTCACGTGATCACGGGAAAGTAGGTCATGGCACCATACAGGCCCTAATACAACTAGTGGGCCAAGTGTAAGTGAATAACACACGTCTCCAGTGGGCCAAGTGTAAGTGTATAACACACGTCTCCAGTGGGCCAAGTGTAAGTGAATAACACACGTCTCCAGTGGGCCAAGTGTTAGTGTATAACACACGTCTCCAGTGGGCCAAGTGTAAGTGAATAACACACGTCTCCAGTGGGCCAACTGTAAGTGAATAACACACAATAACACACGTATAAAACACGTCTCCAGTGGGCCAAGTGTAAGTGAATAACACATGTCTCCAGTGGGCCAAGTGTTAGTGAATAACACACGTCTCCAGTGGGCCAAGTGTAAGTGTATAACACACGTCTCCAGTAGGCCAAGTGTAAGTGAATAGCACACGTCTCCAGTGGGCCAAGTGTAAGTGTATAACACACGTCTCCAGTGGGCCAAGTGTAAGTGAATAACACACGTCTCCAGTGGGCCAAGTGTAAGTGAATAACACACGTCTCCAGTGGGCCAAGTGTTAGTGAGTAACACACGTCTCCAGTGGGCCAAGTGTAAGTGTGTAACACACGTCTCCGGTGGGCCAAGTGTAAGTGAGTAACACACGTCTCCGGTGGGCCAAGTGTAAGTGTTTAACACACGTCTCCAGTGGGCCAAGTGTTAGTGTGTAACACACGTCTCCAGTGGGCCAAGTGTAAGTGAGTAACACACGTCTCCAGTGGGCCAAGTGTAAGTGAGTAACACACGTCTCCAGTGGGCCAAGTGTAAGTGTGTAACACACGTCTCCAGTGGGCCAAGTGTAAGTGAGTAACACACGTCTCCAGTGGGCCAAGTGTAAGTGTATAACACACGTCTCCAGTGGGCCAAGTGTAAGTGAGTAACACACGTCTCCAGTGGGCCAAGTGTAAGTGAGTAACACACGTCTCCAGTGGGCCAAGTGTAAGTGAGTAACACACGTCTCCAGTGGGCCAAGTGTAAGTGTATAACACACGTCTCCAGTGGGCCAAGTGTAAGTGAATAACACACGTCTCCAGTGGGCCAAGTGTAAGTGAATAACACACGTCTCCAGTGGGCCAAGTGTTAGTGAATAACACACGTCTCCAGTGGGCGAAGTGTAAGTGTATAACACACGTCTCCAGTGGGCCAAGTGTAAGTGTATAACACACGTCTCCAGTGGGCCAAGTGTAAGTGAATAACACACGTCTCCAGTGGGCCAAGTGTAAGTGAATAACACACGTCTCCAGTGGGCCAAGTGTAAGTGTATAACACACGTCTCCAGTGGGCCAAGTGTAAGTGAATAACACACGTCTCCAGTGGGCCAAGTGTTAGTGTATAACACACGTCTCCAGTGGGCCAAGTGTAAGTGAATAACACACGTCTCCAGTGGGCCAAGTGTAAGTGAATAACACACGTCTCCAGTGGGCCAAGTGTTAGTGAATAACACACGTCTCCAGTGGGCCAAGTGTAAGTGTATAACACACGTCTCCAGTGGGCCAAGTGTTAGTGAGTAACACACGTCTCCAGTGGGCCAAGTGTAAGTGTGTAACACACGTCTCCAGTGGGCCAAGTGTAAGTGAATAACACACGTCTCCAGTGGGCCAAGTGTAAGTGTATAACACACGTCTCCAGTGGGCCAAGTGTAAGTGAATAACACACGTCTCCAGTGGGCCAAGTGTAAGTGAGTAACACACGTCTCCAGTGGGCCAAGTGTAAGTGTGTAACACACGTCTCCGGTGGGCCAAGTGTAAGTGAGTAACACACGTCTCCGGTGGGCCAAGTGTAAGTGAGTAACACACGTCTCCAGTGGGCCAAGTGTTAGTGTGTAACACACGTCTCCAGTGGGCCAAGTGTAAGTGAGTAACACACGTCTCCAGTGGGCCAAGTGTAAGTGAGTAACACACGTCTCCAGTGGGCCAAGTGTAAGTGTGTAACACACGTCTCCAGTGGGCCAAGTGTAAGTGAGTAACACACGTCTCCAGTGGGCCAAGTGTAAGTGTATAACACACGTCTCCAGTGGGCCAAGTGTAAGTGAGTAACACACGTCTCCAGTGGGCCAAGTGTAAGTGAGTAACACACGTCTCCAGTGGGCCAAGTGTAAGTGAGTAACA